>NC_080670.1:8058030-8333030 GCF_030247195.1 Topomyia yanbarensis | reverse complement strand
ATGCGCAGGGCAGAGGATGCGACTTGATCAAACTAGTTGAGCTAGTTTCGCCCGTCCGCTTTGATCAGCGGGAGAGCGTTGCGATGTGCTGGGGAAGACAGAGTCACAGACTCAAGCCCCTTAATATGTTAGTTATGCGCGAGAGAAGAAAATTAAGAGGTATCTTTTTAATGACTCACTACACGCAATCCGTTTTCGGATTCTGCTGCCTGGTGCTGCTGGTGATGGTGTCTTCTTAACATCTCTCCAAGCTGGTTTCGATCGTCCCGTGCCACCTCACAGGCTCGTTCAACTCCCCACGCAGGTCTAAAGGCTCGATCGTCGTCGACGTCGGCATCCTTCAGCGTTCGTCGGGTGTGCATCGCGATCATTTAATCACTTATTTAAGCTCTTGTTTCGGGATTTCTTCGGTCTGTTGTTTTTCCCACTCCTTCGTCTGCACCTTCAGCTATGTGTTGACTTCTATCTAGCGTGTTTATACTATCTTGGCATCGGAGCTGCCGTGGGTTCCTTTAATTAGTTCGGACGTTCCGATCTTCCACCGGCTTGAATGTTGATCGCGATCACACCTAATATATTCGAAGGAATTAATAGGTGCCGAGCGCGTCTTCAAATAAAATCAATGTGTTTGAAGCAGATCAGCTTGCAGCGGGAAAGCGTGAGAGCCTCTGGCGTGCTTACTGATGTGAAGCGGTTCGTTGTCCATTCTAGTTCGCCTAGTAAACGAACTGAAATATGGGATTTGAAGATGGCCTGACATCCGGTCGTTAGAATGGTTGTTATAATCGGTGGATATGGGCACATTTGGGATCATTGCACTGTGGGAAATGAAAGTATCAAAAAAAGCGACCGCCAACTGCGGCTATCGAAAATGTGCATTCATTATGTAAAAATGCCTAGGGCAACGATTGAATGTTTTTAAAATGGCCTTAATTCCTCTTTTTGTTATTGTTTATTTTTATTACTGGCTATATATTTTAGGAAAAAAACTGAATGCGGGATACCGCAACGGGTGTTCAATAAAAAATGAGAATGATTTCAATACCTTTCTGTAATTAAAGGAAAGAGCGTAATTTTTTTTCTCTCCAAGAGAATTGCTCTCTGGACTCCCTAGAAATGGGTGGCATGTTTCTTTTCGCTCGGGTACTGTCAGTTCAATTGAAGATGGCGTCGAAGCAGCAAGCACTCCGCGAGCGTGTTGTACGGTTTTGCGAAACGCATGATCATCGTGGAAAAAAGTTTACGGTAGACCACTTTCGAGACGAAAACGTGCCCGTGAGTGCAGTTTACTGGATTCTGGCATCCCTGAGAGTTGCCAGTAGCGGCCACCAAGCGAAGATAATGACGAAGAAAAAAAAAGAAAGCGTTGAAAAAGCTGTTAGACGGAATGAGTTTGCGTGACACCGGCCGAAAATATCACTGCTCCCATACCGATTCACCGAATCCTCAAGATGGAGGACATCATCTGTCGGAAGAAGACACCTGGTATTCAGTTAAGGTTCAACTGAGAACGCCTCAATATGCGGCCATCTTGGAAGACGAAAAATCAGTTTTTTTTTCTCACACCGTTTGGAAAATCTTCATGAAAATTAATCAATGTATTCAGAGCATTGGTAGAGTAGAAATTGCTTTTTTCGTTTTCCAAGATGGCCACTTTACCAAGCTTTATCAGTTGAACCTTAAATTTCCTTGACGGTTGTAGTGTTTTCTTATGGATTTAAGTACTTTGCTGGAGTTTATTTGTTTGTCCTATAATAAAGTTAAATAAGTTATCCACATATTTTTCTTTCAAATTATATAAAAATGATATAATATAAAAAAAAAGTTTGATCCTTTTTGTACAAAAATGAACTTGAACATTATGAAGATCGAAAAAAAATAATATTATTCCTTCAGATATTTTGATCAAAGACTGAAAGACTGTCAACTTTCGGACAAGTGTTGTATCACATTTTTGGAAACTATACTATTTTTTTTTGAACTCCTGCATATTCCTAGACTTACCAGTCTTTTTGAGACCCTCTTCACAATCGCACAGTAACGTTCGATTGGCCGAAGCTGACAAATTGGTGAATTGATGTCTTTCTCAAATTTATACCTTTTCCGGCAATCTATTTCGAGTTATTTGCACAAGGAGCGCTTCCACTTGAATTCGCATCGCTTGCCTACTCCCCTACGACAGCAGAATAATTGTGGAAAGGGTTTTTAAGACTTCTTTCACATAGTTCGTCATGAGAAACTAGCGAAGGCAATTTCCAGGACACTTCCTGGGTGTTTATGCACATAAAAAATTGTTTCCTAAATTTGTTTGTGATGGATTTTACATTTGCGTGATGAATTTCAAAGAACTTCGCCGATATTCGCAAAAGTACACCCTTTTTCACTTAGCCGTGTGTTCAAAACCTTAATTTTCAATGCTCGAAAAGAAGAATTTAAACCGTACAAAAAGTAAACAAACGAATGATGACAGTCAAGCGCATAGCATACTGTGATGAGCACGTTGAAACCTTCACAAACACGTGCGTACAACGCGAATATATGTCGATACAGTCCTTACAAAAATGGTCATTAGAATTATTTAAAACCAGAAGTTAACAGAACCATCAAATCTTGTGTAAAATGTCAACTGACGGCTTATCGAAACACGTTAAATTCGAAAACTGAAACAACTGGGTTGGAAATTCTTTGTAATTAGAGTGTCGGAAAGGTAATCGCTGCATTACTCCAGCTGGAGGTGCGATGTTTATGTTAATTTGTTTCATAGTATTTGGGACATCTGTACTAACACCTGCCGTCGTAACCAGGAAGACTGACAGGATCAAAACGTGAAGAGCGTAAAGAGTGACGTGGCACGGACTCAATTTTCGCAACGCTTCGGTCCTTAATTGAGTCCTTAATTCAGCGGATAGTACGAAATATCTTGAGATCATCCCCGAAGGACAGGCGGGGAGTCTTCAGCACTAGTTAGTAGAAACCCTCACGATCCCAAGTGGCTTCTTTGTGGTATTCCTGACATAATAGTAAATTTGATTGCCTGGCGATTTCCTATTAGCCTCGGTAGGATCGAAGCAAGTTTAAAATACTATCGTCGATGCTGAATCTGCCGATTTTATCGACCGTTATATTGTAGTTCACTTTATTTAGTGCTGCAGATAAATCGGTATAATTAACGTCGGTTTAAGTGCGACGAGCCACTCTCTCAGTCATGTAGACTATTATATAAAATAGATTAACGACATCGATATGTATATTTCGGGCACGATTTGAAAATGACACAAATGAAAACCGCTAATCGGAACAGAACTGTACATATCAGTCGATACTAGTGAAGGAAAGTGATATAGTTTGATCCATTCGGAAATTACTACTGTTAATTACTGTAGCTATTGTAGCAAGACACTAATAACAGCCTCTACTATATTTCTCCTTAAGAAAAAAAAATCAGAACTATTTTGTACATGAAGGAAACAATAGCTAAAACTTTAGTAAGTCAGGGAGTCGTCTCATCAGTATCTAGTAGTACTTCTGTTTACGCTTTTGATCCGGTGAACAAGTCTTCAAAATTTTGTTCGGGCGAAGCGCATTATTTGTGGAATCACATTCCATTTTTCAATTCAACCTACTTCAAGTAGGTATAATATTATTTATTGCTTAGTATCGAGGAGGTATGTTGCTCAATCTTCACATATACACCGTTTACATTAATAGGTCCGCTATAGCGTAAAAATACTAAAATAACGAGGTCTATTGTTCGTTTTCAAGAATGCAACTTCTTATAACAGACACTTTGTACACAGACTTGCGGAGACAAAAGCAGTAAAACTAGCCGCCATGAATATTTACTGGCATCACGGAAGATCTCATAAGCTTTGCGGGCCCTAATAACAATTGAGCTTTTATAGTAGTTTTATGGCGATTAATAAAACTTAGATTGAACTTCAATTGTTACCTGGGGGAGGGGGGGGGGCATCCCACTTTACTTCCCCTCAAAATACCATCATACTCCCTTGGCTGCAGTTTTTGATATTTCGCTAGTCTGTGTATAAAGCGTCCGTACTTCTTACAGTATCGAAAGGTAAGGGTTTTGCAATAAACAGTGACATTGTTTGTGGAAAGATTCAATTCAATTCTGATTCATGATATACTGTTGAAGCTATTTAACGAACGAATGAAACGGTCACCACTATCATTATTAGTGAATTCCAATAACACAGCGCAAAAAAAACCATTTATCACTTAGCTTTGTAATTCGTTTCGCTGGATTGTCATTACAGACGGATTTAAGTACAGTTTTGTTTAGTGATGCGGTTTAGAGACCATTCACACCATCCGTCAGTTTTGCGCGGAGACCATGTACGATGATGAAATTTTACAATCAGTTTTCTGTTCCGGTACCAGAGGCTGATGCCTCATGAAAATTGCATTCTCAACAGCGGGTTGTTGTTTTGCCTCTCATAAGTGAAAGGCTATGCAGCTATTTCAAATGTTGGCGTTGCACAGAATATCGGACAAAACGTGCATTTTTATCGTTCATTTGAAACCTGAAATTCGATAGTTAGAGTCCCTACTAACGTCACGATTACTTAGTGGTAAAAACAATAGTGCGCGCAAATTGTTTTAATTAGTATGTCTGTTAGTCTGTGGTACAGATACCATTCGATTGAGTGCGTCATGTTTGGTAAATTTCTGTGAACAAGACTTTGTTGGTAACTGAGATATGTGACGTTTAAAATACGCATGCTAAGCTTTTGGATTTGTATACTACCGCCCTCTCCTTAGGACCAGAAGTGGTAAGTTTAACTACGAGCTCGCCGTGAAAATCATTTGTTTTCCTTCTAATTCAAACATCAAACAATTTTTAAATGGTTTTCTATGAAAATGTAAACAGGCCCTCGTCTATTGCCTTTAGTTCTCAGCCACAGGGAGTATCGCTAGGGGCAGATCACTCTAGAAATGTATAACAAATTTGCATCAAATTAGAAGAAATGCATTTAATTTCCATTTTTGCATCAACTTTGCACTCCCTCGCAGAAAAGTTTGTTCAACAAACGTCCTACGCTGATTCACTTTGTTCGACGTTTTGTTGAATGAAGGACTAGTGTTTTGTAGGGTTTTGACGTCTTACACGCAACGCAAAATACATTGCACGCAACGCAAAATACATTACGAATTTCTATTTCGATCGAAAGAAATGCATTTAATTTAGCTGATTTTTAAAAATGCATCACAAGTGATCTGCTCCTAGGAGTATCGTCTTTAACAGTGGTGCCCCGGAAATTCAATATCCAAAAATTATTTTATCATTTCGAGTGAAAAAAATAAAATTGAAACGTCAAATGGAATAAGGTGAAATCCGGCTGGTTGAGCGTCATCTCATTTGTGTTTTTGAATGGAACCGCTCTAATAACTTGATTTATTGATAAACGGCGTACTAAATGTTTAAAAACTGGCAAATGCCAGTCGAATTTGTCATCATACGTTATCGTTTGATCACAGTAGCCTAGCATAACTTTTTGTATATATTGTCAAACATACAAAACATGCCTGCTAAGCGTAACTATAAGTCAACAGTCCTTGAAGTTCATCATGACATACATTACCTATCTACAAAAAACTCCAGTCCCACAATCGCAATCCCAAACGAAGCGTGCTCCTTCCGCTTGATCTTTCCGCTCAATAATCACAAGCGAGCCGGACCGACGCGAAGGAGCGATTTATTAAAACACACATTAGCTCTGATCCGAGTGCGATTCAGCTGTCCGTGTGGGTGGAGCGCGGCTCGAACTAGAAGATCTCAATCACCCTGGCAGGTCCCACATAATAATTTTTCACGCACACTCCCAAGACCAGATCATCTCATCGCCATCGTGTCCAATCACCTGGGCCGCAGCCCGGTTTTGCCTACTTTGATTGAGCGATGATGAGCGTTATAATAGTAACAAAGTTCAAAATAATAACTGTTATTACCGATCGTCGGCTTCTCGGTCGGTCCGTGCTTTTTTTCTGACTTTACCCATCATCGCCTCGGTTGGCCAGCGAGGGCGAACGGAAGACTTTAATCATAGTATCAATTAATAGCAGAACCCCCGACCCATTGAGAGGTAATCGAGACCTCTGTGTGCTGATTGATGTGCCAGAAAAGTTGAGGCTCTAATTTTAGGGCTCAGTTAAATCAGGAAAGCACGAGCGCTTCCCTTTCTTTCGAAATGCATCCTCTATACTCGATGTCGACGAGTTCAGGACTACAGACCGGATGCTGATACGTGTTGCCTCGGATCTTAAAATGTGAGCATACAAAAACAATGTTTTCCAGACAGCAAATACCTGTTGTCGTCATAGAAACATAGAAACGTCACTCGGTGAATCAAAGTTGGCCGCTCATCATCAGTTTCGTTAGGGTGCGGTTAGCACCGACAACAGACCCGCTAGTTATTGATAGGTTAATCTTTTCCTTTCCTATGGTGCGTTTCTCTATGGCCTACGATTCTTGATTTGAAGGTACTACAGCGAATGGCCCGGTTGATTGGTTAATTAGAAGGCTCTGTTTTCCCCGCTTTGATTGCGTTTGCACGCGGTTCGCTCAGCGTGGTCGGTCCGAAAAAGGGCTCATGTTAGTTTTTGCCCACCCGCTCTAGCAGATCGCGATCGTTCGTGGTGGCCCGTAGACGGCGGCACCGGTGATGATGCTGTTGCTGCTGATGATATGCTAGCTAATAAGTGTATAGCACAGTGAACCATTTCTAAAGGTTTCGGCTTCGTTATCCGAGTGGTGCCGAATTTCGCGGCGGTTTCAGCTGCGCATGATCAATAGGTTACGAATCGGGTTGATTACAGGCGCCGCATCACCGAACTAAACGGTGGATTGCACATTTTTCAGCTGCATCAAACCGGCCGACCGATCGTGTCTTATTCGGAAAAGGTGCGGCTTTCGCGTGTAGAGCTTCCGTCTTTTAATCTCGAGCCAAATACGGCCAAGAAGGTGATCTTTGCTACTGTTTTAATATACATAATTTAGATCATTCAATGAAAAATAAAATTATCAGAGGATGACTTTGTAAATGTTTCAATTTCCAATCTATAAAACACCATAAAAAATTTTAATTGCTTTCTATGAAAATGTTATTATTTGACACTATCCATTTTACTTCACCATGTTTTTTGTCACGGAGGTGAGCATCTTTGACAGTTATCATAGCAAAAGGGCCCAAAGGGTTGTTAATTTAAATTCATGGACATTTTTTTAAATTAAAATAGCTCAACTATATTCAAACATTGTCTACTACAGTTCGTTTCGTTTCACTGACTCGTACGCCACCTTGAAATCCACAAAGTGATGGTGAGCCCCGCAAATTGTACTACCGGAATTAATTCAAAATTTTTCACGGGATAAACATTTGGTCACTAATCGCCTTTCTCCAAACCTGCTTTAGTATTAACTAATAAAAGATTTAACCAGCGGGTGCAGTCTGTTAAACAAGACACGAGATAGTGGTTTGTAGAATTGTCAGTGAGTATACCACGAGAATATTAATATACAATAAAAACCATTTAAAATTCCATGAAAGCATCACAAAAATGCCTTTTAATGGTATAAAAGTTTCTTAAATCTAGCATAAAAGCGACAAAATAAATCCTATTTATCTTTTGACATATTACAATGGCGGCCTACAAGGTTATGTACGCAATACGTTAATAACCTTTAGTTTAACAATAGCTATTTACGTTACCTTGACAACAACACCCCGTTAGGAATGTCGGTCGTTCATTTAACCAACCTATAACGCATTGGACAAACGTAGGGTGGCTTCCTCTCACTGGGACGGATGGCGTAAACAACTCTTTTCAATTTAGAGACTGTTGACATATTACGTATAGGATAATGTTACGCGTCAATAGCTGGATTGACGGCGCCGATGGTTGGGTGGTAAGCGTGACCGCCACCCACCCCAGTTGGTCTGGGTTCAATCCCAGTCGAGGTCGTTGAGATTTTTCAGAGGTGAGAAAAATCTGAGGTCACGCCTTCCTTCGGAAGGGAAGTAAAGCCGTTGGTCCCCGGTCCCATGAGTTGATGGGACAGATAAATAAACAGAATTGGAAGAAGAAAAATAGCTGGATTAGAGTAGCTACCATAAAGGTCTACAAAAGTACCATGCAAATACCACAAAAATATGAAAATAAATCATTAAAATGGCATCAAACTGACCATACAACCACCTAAAGTACTTTAAAATGAAAATACCATTGAAACTTCAGATGAACCATACACCATAAAAGTGCCATTAAAATACCATACAAATGGCATACAAGTTCCCTAAGTCTCCCGTAAAAGAATCGTAAAGATACTCTATACAGGTAATTTATAAAACATCCAAAAGGCACTATAAAATACTATGGAATAAAAGCACCGTGCTCCATTAGATCCTTGTGAGGGTGGCAGCACTGCTGAATCGCTCGGAAGTGACTTTGTGCTCGTTTAATATTTTTCAAGTTTTACAGTGGCATATATGGTATACTTAACAGGAAACCGAAGTTAGTCGCTCAGTAGGTCGTTCCTCCTGTTGTGTTATGTGTTAGTAAGCAAAAATATCGCGAGAATAGTGTGATTTGACGTAGTGATTTTATCGTCACATCCTAATCATTTTGCCGGGTATGTGCGTGAATCAAGCCCCCAAAAATACGCCTGCTTAGCATCCACAGCGCCATCTGAACTCGACTAGTTGATGCAACGATTTCACTGATTGTGGATGGACGAGAATTCTTCGCAAAAATGCCAGTAATTAACGAATTCAGATCAACACGCTGGTGATATGGTTTTGGGTTGTTCTTCAATGTTTATATATTTTACCGTATTCAAAATACGTGCCAGAATCATTTATTTTTTTCTTTCTGGAATTGCGAATATATTGCACATATCCAATTGATACGTGGATGTATTTGCGCGGGTCTTTTTGTATTTGAAGGCGGACTCAGAATACGTCTATGAACCGGCATTCTTGAAATGGATCATTGGATGTGCAGTAGAGCTATCACCTTTCATCGCCAGGGCTAAACATGTGTATATCTATGGATAATACAAAAATTATCAATAAATAAATGCAGACAAGTTTCTGCCGTAAAAACACTGTGGGAGATGGATTGTATAAACACACACACACGTGCTCCATTGGATTCTTGTGACCAAACTTGGTTTCCGAATTTTTTTGGACTTTTGATTACATCTAGAGAAAATTTTCAATAGGTCGTAAGCAACATTGAGAGCCTCTCTTTGTTTACTTTCTCTTTCGTTTATTACGACGTCATTACAACACTTTGCACTAATTTTCCAGTACATATCGAAAGCCGACGGTTTTTACTAGAATATTATGCAAAGAGTAGAGTAGTAAATGTTGAAATGGCCGAGTAATGAACAGAAGAGGAAGACCCCAAAGAGAATCTCTCATTGTTACTTACGTCCTATTGAAAATTTTCTCTAGATATCTGTCTTTCTCATAAATGAAACACTACGGTATACGATGTAAAAAGTTCGCGCATTTGATAATCAAATGAAAAATAAAATACTTCTTTCATTGTCTACATTTATAAAGGTCAATTTTCTAAACTTTGCTTTTTTCGGCCTGCATTATTTTGTGCTTTCACTCAATTAATTTGAGTGTGTAAAGCTATTCTCTAACAAGCGCAAATAAAATGGACAATTTGCACCAATACTATATTTAATGAACATTAATTTGAAGCAATATCAGATCGACGAGTATCCCGTAGAGCGCGAAATCAAAGTTTTAGCACATTTTTAACTTCTACTCATTGAACGCGGACCATTTTGTAATCAGTTTCCGACCATAGCATAGAGTTATGGTTTCCAGTCGAAATCAAGCTAATAATATTGTTGAAGATTCCTACTAAAGAGTACCGTATTTATTTGCCTGCAAACAAAGTTGAGATCGACAGTGTGATCACCGATTCGATCAAGTTTAAAATGCTGTTAAACATTGATATCGAATTAATGCTCGGCGTGGCTCATTGTCTCTCAGTCCTTTGGCTGGCTTAGAGGATGCTGTCCTTCGCACACGATTGCTGTTTCTATTATTACCTTTCGCGGACCATTGATGACGTCGCTTTGCGGCCAAGTTGTAAGTGGATAACAACTGCGTTTGTATTTGTTAGGTGAAAAATTATCAGCAAACCAAATAAGGGCGTAACTTATGCAACAAGCTATATCTAATCAAAGCTAAAATAATATTTTCCCTTAGTTACACTAACCATAAGTACTTTGGAATTGAATATAATATTCGTGTGAATATTTTCGAGCGAAAAAAACAAATCTTCAATTATTCTATTCAGTAAAAAGGGGTGTAATAGGTGTTCAACTTCTCACACTACCTAACCGTTTTTTAACTATTTCTTAGTTTTATAAATGATGATGAAAAAACGATGCAAGACTAGTACAATTTACAACATTCAAGCAACCGAACAGTTCACCTAAATATTTCCTCTAATAATCCCCTTCCATTCAAAAGCACGTGCCTAAATTCACCGTTTTCCGATCCGCTTTCGTTTCCGTTGGCTCAAGTTTTTCTATGCTCTGATCTTGCCTGCAATCAACACATTCCTAACGTACCTCATTGCAAATTTCGAGCACATTAATAATAGATCGTAAAATAATTTAATTCAAGAGGAGACTTCAATCGATTATTTTTTTCGTTGTTTGATATACAACCATCATACGATTGCATCAGTTGTCCATAGAGTACGTTTCGCCAATCGATCGAAGCAACCTATACATCGCACCTACAAAGGAATTCAATGCCAACTTCAATAGATTTGATTAGCTCCAGTTCGGACATGTATAGGCAGTAAATTTAAGGTTTAAATTCCAATTATGTAGGCAGTGGTTGAACCAATGTGAGTATAAACTTGGTGTAGTTAAAGTCACAAAAGGCCCGTCATTAGCGATGCTCCCAAAATTTGAATTTGCCAGCAATAATGTCAGCCCAGTTTAGAAAGTTACTTGACCCGCTGAAGTAGCTCCTTTCGGGCAACTTGGTATCGTTTTCTGCAACATAACCGATAAAAACTTAAAATAACTGTTTCGCAAACGAAGGGCAAACAATTCTGGAAGACCACCTGCAACCGTGCGGAGCTGCTTGCTGATATCAAACGTCGTCGTAAAAGTCAGTTGTCCAGTAAATTTTAAGTTCAATTCACGAAATATGTAAACTTATCGATAACGGATCCCTGTTAATGCGGGTCAAGTGAGTAGTGGACATATTTCAATGAAGACATTCCATTTTCGTAATTGAGTCGATTCAAGCAGGCGTCTTACGGCAAATGTCAATAATACTGGCTTCCTGTCATCGTTTATCAACATAACGGGCGTTACCTATACCAATAAAGAGCTAATTTGGAGCTAGAATTAAGCTTCCACTTCGGTTATTTAACTCCAATCATGCGATAATTACACCCGAGGGGAGTATAAACTTTCCCTTGCAAACAAATTAAACCTACCCAGAGAATTTATTTAAATTAGTACCCCACCCCCTCTCGCTTCAACACAGCCACGCAATCGGTTTTACGCCATGAAACCAAAGTTTCGCGAGCGATCACAATTTATCGTCCGCCAAAACAGTGAAAAGAGGAAACAAGTTTATTATTTTCGGCCGCCGTTAAGGTTGGCCCGAAAATCTGGCTGTTATCTTCCCCAGCAGCCAGTCAGCACCGCGCCGTCTTATTCCGTTGCTTCTGACCCCCCCCCCCCCCTACACAAATCGAACAATTCGGGCTATTAACCCGACCGATTTCGGCCAGCGAGGTCTGACGGCTGGCTGTCGGCGGATCGGCTTCGTCGCGCAGTGACTCTCCGGGGCATCCAGCTCCAGCTCTCGACCCCCAAAGGGAGAGCGAGAGATCCATTCGCGTTCATGCTAATTAACACTCATTAAATCGAGAATAAAAGTATAGCAGTGTGCAAGTGGAAGTGAAAGGGAGAGAACGATCGGAAAATAAAGGCGAAATTTGCGGTTGTTAAATTAATTAGTCAATTTACCGGGTGCCGAAAAAGGAAAATAATTACGCGGAGAGCGATCGAGTCTGCAATGATTTTCGAAATGCGGCTGCTATACTCTATGGAGGAAGACGTTGATAGGAGATTATTTGACATTTACATTGATGAAGTCACTGACGTTTCGACCTGCGCATGATGAGGAAGGCCAATCAAGCGAGACTTTTTTTTACCATTTCCTAATATGTGTCATATCAACGGAAGGATCCGCCAGTGGACTAATGTGGAAATAGAGACATAAAAATCTCATGTTCAAGGCAATTAAGTCGCTCTTCTGGCTCTTGGTCGCCGATAGAGTTGTTTACGTTTTTCGAATAGCTCGCGAGCGCAAAGGTCCCGTCTTGGTGGATTGTTTTCTTGTTCCATCGTTCGTAGTTGACGGCGATGCCATCGTGCAAAAATTCCATAAAGCATTAGTTAGGGTTTCGTCAGTACATTCTCGTCCGATGCAGCTTCACGCGGTTTAGTAATAAATTTATGGCATATTGTAAATAATTCGTTACACGCAATTCCCGCAGCATGAGATTGCGTTGTCGGTTCGCCACGGAGATAAGGTTTCAAGTTGGTCTTGGCAACACTGATACTGTCGAGGTATATAGAGAAATAAAGCCGCAATAAAAATAACATGTTTGGCTACAGTTAAATTTTATCACGACTTTTTATGAACATTTTTAATCAAGTGTCAAACATCAGCAATAAAACGGATATAAACTAGTCTTTAAATTTCTATTAGCTATTTCGAAACGCCAGTCGTCACACACATACACTCGCATTAACGGGACTGAACTTCCGGGTAAAGGACGATCATCAGTGTCGCACATTTTCATGCCGTTTTGGCTTAAGAGAAATGACGGTTTCTAGAGAAATCCATGATAATTGGTGATAATTTATGAAACTCCATTTAAATTTAAATTCCTCAATTTCTCCATCATGTGAAAATGGACAAAGGGCGCACTAGCCACTGCCGTTTGACAGGTACTGGATAGAGTAAATTATCAAGGATACACCTTTTTGAAAACGAACCGACTTAACTGTCAAATTGACCAGCTGAACTTAAAGTACGCGTATCTGTAAACTAATGAAACGACATAAGTAGAGGACAATAGCGGTTTTGCACCAAGCTGACATTTAAGATATCTTGCATTTTGACAGTAATGCCCTCCCCTTAAGCCCCGAAGTGTTTTGTTTGCAGTCAAATTCGCAATGTAAACGATTTGTTTTCCTTCAAATTTAAACGTCAAAGCGGTTCAACAAGGCATTAACCGATGAATGAAATTCCTATTTGATATTATATATCGATTGAGCATAAAACATAAAACATAAAACATAAAACATAAAACATAAAACATAAAACATAAAACATAAAACATAAAACATAAAACATAAAACATAAAACATAAAACATAAAACATAAAACATAAAACATAAAACATAAAACATAAAACATAAAACATAAAACATAAAACATAAAACATAAAACATAAAACATAAAACATAAAACATAAAACATAAAACATAAAACATAAAACATAAAACATAAAACATAAAACATCAAACCTAAAACATAAAACATAAAACATAAAACATAAAACATAGAACATAGAACATAGAACATAAAACATAAAACATAAAACATAAAACATAAAACATAAAACATAAAACATAAAACATAAAACATAAAACATAAAACATAAAACATAAAACATAAAACATAAAACATAAAACATAAAACATAAAACATAAAACATAAAACATAAAACATAAAACATAAAACATAAAACATAAAACATAAAACATAAAACATAAAACATAAAACATAAAACATAAAACATAAAACATAAAACATAAAACATAAAACATAAAACATAAAACATAAAACATAAAACATAAAACATAAAACATAAAACATAAAACATAAAACATAAAACATAAAACATAAAACATAAAACATAAAACATAAAACATAAAACATAAAACATAAAACATAAAACATAAAACATAAAACATAAAACATAAAACATAAAACATAAAACATAAAACATAAAACATAAAACATAAAACATAAAACATCAAACCTCAAACCTAAAACATAAAACAAAACATAAAACATAAAACATAGAACATAGAACATAGAACATAAAACATAAAACATAAAACATAAAACATAAAACATAAAACATAAAACATAAAACATAAAACATAAAACATAAAACAAAACATAAAACATAAAACATAAAACATAAAACATAAAACATAAAACATAAAACATAAAACATAAAACATAAAACATAAAACATAAAACATAAAACATAAAACATAAAACATAAAACATAAAACATAAAACATAAAACATAAAACATAAAACATAAAACATAAAACATAAAACATAAAACATAAAACATAAAACATAAAACATAAAACATAAAACATAAAACATAAAACATAAAACATAAAACATAAAACATAAAACATAAAACATAAAACATAAAACATAAAACATAAAACATAAAACATAAAACATAAAACATAAAACATAAAACATAAAACATAAAACATAAAACATAAAACATAAAACATAAAACATAAAACATAAAACATAAAACATAAAACATAAAACATAAAACATAAAACATAAAACATAAAACATAAAACATAAAACATAAAACATAAAACATAAAACATAAAACATAAAACATAAAACATAAAACATAAAACATAAAACATAAAACATAAAACATAAAACATAAAACATAAAACATAAAACATAAAACATAAAACATAAAACATAAAACATAAAACATAAAACATAAAACATAAAACATAAAACATAAAACATAAAACATAAAACATAAAACATAAAACATAAAATATAAAACATAAAACATAAAACATAAAACATAAAACATAAAACATAAAACATAAAACATAAAACATAAAACATAAAACATAAAACATAAAACATAAAACATAAAACATAAAACATAAAACATAAAACATAAAACATAAAACATAAAACATAAAACATAAAACATAAAACATAAAACATAAAACATAAAACATAAAACAAAACATAAAACAAAACATAAAACATAAAACATAAAACATAAAACATAAAACATAAAACATAAAACATAAAACATAAAACATAAAACATAAAACATAAAACATAAAACATAAAACATAAAACATAAAACATAAAACATAAAACATAAAACATAAAACATAAAACATAAAACATAAAACATAAAACATAAAACATAAAACATAAAACATAAAACATAAAACATAAAACATAAAACATAAAACATAAAACATAAAACATAAAACATAAAACATAAAACATAAAACATAAAACATAAAACATAAAACATAAAACATAAAACATAAAACATAAAACATAAAACATAAAACATAAAACATAAAACATAAAACATAAAACATAAAACATAAAACATAAAACATAAAACATAAAACATAAAACATAAAACATAAAACATAAAACATAAAACATAAAACATAAAACATAAAACATAAAACATAAAACATAAAACATAAAACATAAAACATAAAACATAAAACATAAAACATAAAACATAAAACATAAAACATAAAACATAAAACATAAAACATAAAACATAAAACATAAAACATAAAACATAAAACATAAAACATAAAACATAAAACATAAAACATAAAACATAAAACATAAAACATAAAACATAAAACATAAAACATAAAACATAAAACATAAAACATAAAACATAAAACATAAAACATAAAACATAAAACATAAAACATAAAACATAAAACATAAAACATAAAACATAAAACATAAAACATAAAACATAAAACATAAAACATAAAACATAAAACATAAAACATAAAACATAAAACATAAAACATAAAACATAAAACATAAAACATAAAACATAAAACATAAAACATAAAACATAAAACATAAAACATAAAACATAAAACATAAAACATAAAACATAAAACATAAAACATAAAACATAAAACATAAAACATAAAACATAAAACATAAAACATAAAACATAAAACATAAAACATAAAACATAAAACATAAAACATAAAACATAAAACATAAAACATAAAACATAAAACATAAAACATAAAACATAAAACATAAAACATAAAACATAAAACATAAAACATAAAACATAAAACATAAAACATAAAACATAAAACATAAAACATAAAACATAAAACATAAAACATAAAACATAAAACATAAAACATAAAACATAAAACATAAAACATAAAACATAAAACATAAAACATAAAACATAAAACATAAAACATAAAACATAAAACATAAAACATAAAACATAAAACATAAAACATAAAACATAAAACATAAAACATAAAACATAAAACATAAAACATAAAACATAAAACATAAAACATAAAACATAAAACATAAAACATAAAACATAAAACATAAAACATAAAACATAAAACATAAAACATAAAACATAAAACATAAAACATAAAACATAAAACATAAAACATAAAACATAAAACATAAAACATAAAACATAAAACATAAAACATAAAACATAAAACATAAAACATAAAACATAAAACATAAAACATAAAACATAAAACATAAAACATAAAACATAAAACATAAAACATAAAACATAAAACATAAAACATAAAACATAAAACATAAAACATAAAACATAAAACATAAAACATAAAACATAAAACATAAAACATAAAACATAAAACATAAAACATAAAACATAAAACATAAAACATAAAACATAAAACATAAAACATAAAACATAAAACATAAAACATAAAACATAAAACATAAAACATAAAACAAAACATGAATAAGTTTTGATGCATGCTAGGACCTTATTTAAAGGGACCTTGGGCTAATTGATATGTTTACGTTCTAATTGATATGTTTACGCATAACAGCACTGTAAATTTCGACCTACGAAACGTGATTACATAATCTCTAAGAAACTTGCCGCGTTCATGTTTCATGTAATTTATCAAGAGACTAAAAACTAACATGAAAATCGCCCTTATTGGACGCCATACAATGTTAAACCAATAAAGGATCCACGTTCGTTGGACAATTAGAGGGTATCGATGGAGAATCACGAAATCAAAACAATAAAACCTGCAGCAACTCTAAAGGTGCATCTTTCTCTACCCCAAAACAATTCAATTCTCGTCTCCCTTTCCTCATGACGTTCATCCGTTCTATCGCAGCCACATTCTAAGTTTCGTGCAGCCAGAAGCGCCTACAACAACTCAATTCAGAAGAAGTCGCGCTTGGAAAGTGAACCGGTTTCTGGGACTGCACGAAAGTGCTTCGTCGAATCGTATGTGGCCTTATCGTCTGCCTGGTTCTTACTTAGTTCAGTTGAATTCAACTGTCGTGTGCACCCAAGGAAATTCACAATCGATGAATTATAATTACTGTTCTGATTTTTTTGGTTGGAAATTGCCGGAATCATTGCTTAAATTAATTCAATTAGATTTTGTTTTGGCCGTTTAATTTATTCAATGCCGACTGGTTTAATTAGATTATCTTATTATCACTGTTACAGCCTCCAGTTATCAGCTTGGAACAATCTTGAAAAATGTTACTAGTGTTCAATTTTTTTACATTCGTCAAAGCTCGTAACATTTTTTTTACAATTCGACTAGTCGCATTGTTCGTAACAGAGTCTTTTAGCATTTGTTGAATTTTTTGCTAAATCTAATGTCCTTGTTACCTACGTTTTGAAACCTCCATTCGCATGTATATAGAGCCAACTCATTCGTTTTTGATTTTTCGAGTATCATCTTTTTCAAGAAAAAGTACTTACGTACTTCACACATAGATATATTTTCAAAAATCATATATTATTCCGAATGAAACTAATGCTCCCGCTCAATTGTTCTTAACCGTGTCGTGGATCCATTTGACATACTTCGGTATGTCGACATAGATGTACGGAGTACCCGCTTCCGACTCCAGAATTCCAATCGACAGCATCGCCACCTGGTACATGCGGTTATGGTACTCAACTTCCAGTGCCGATCCGGCCCCACCGGTCATCTCGATTGTTTTGTTGTTGTAGCTTCTAGCGCAAATTTGGCCCTCGTTCAGGTTGATCTTGTGCCCGACCAGTTGCCGGCAGTCGTCTAGCTCGACGTACCGCATCCAGTACTGCTGCGGACGCTGCAACGTCGTCCACAGGCTATTGTACACGTTTGGCTGATTGACCGTGCCGATTTCGAACTTGATCAAGGGTAGGCAGATGGGTTTGATGGCTGAAATGAGACGGTAGATTTTGGGGTTTAACTTAGAAGCAATTGATACGTTTTATTGTTACTGTTACAGTGGACATGACCGAACCCGTAAGATATCTCGAGCCCGATCTGTCGTATGATTGAGAGCAAGTTATGTTACAAAGATCCGACACATAGAATAGCAGATTGAGCTGGTTAACATTTATTGAATTCACTAAATTATTATCGATTATTTTATTCATGAAGAGAAAATGGAAAAAAGTTGAGCGGCCTAAAATAGGCAAAAATAAAATACACTAGCAGCTAATGCGTGCATCGTTAGTTCCTCTTCCCTGTCAACATACGACCACAGATCTCATCGGAGCGTCATTAATGTCGCTTCTATTCGAAATGCAACTGTGTCAGGCTCCAACTCCAACCGCTGTCAAAATGTATGAATTGACAGCGGTTGGTGCCAGAGCCCGACACAGCCCCGGGTTCAAACTAAAAGCGACATAAGGTGATTCGTACCCGGGTTGGCACCCTGGCGAGGTAAGAGACAGGAGTTCGGTATCAGAGGTGAATGGCGGCATAGTGTGGTTGCATGTTTCATACAGTTTTGAAAAATTCTCGCTGAAGTTCTTCAATCCATTTCGAATTGCAAATAGAAGTTATCCTAATTAGTTTACTAAAATATTCGATTTCCCGTGAAGATACTTCTCAAATTTCCATTAAAAGCAATAATCTTCTGTAACCCGTCAGGGTAACAATTTAACAGCGGGTGGAAATATATCAATTTTTGCGTATTCTTTCCGTAGAGTGTATATGTTTACGTAAAATTATGCTGCATCGCTGTTCGGTACCGTTCACATTTAGTTGTACATTTTTGTACATATTCGCGTTTGGGAACAGTTTTGTTTGTGCAGATATGTTAGATAATTTTATGAATAAATAGCATAGGATTTGACTATGCTGTACCATAGCGATGACAGCTATGCGGCGGTGCGTTTTTATGGTGTTTGTTTTGGTGGAGTGCAGAAGGTGGCCATCGTAAAATTTTTAAAAAGTGACGAACCACGGTTGAAAACAGACGTCGATTATTTCGGAAAAGTTTACCGCCACAATAGCTTGTGGAAGTGAAATGCGTGTGTGTGACGAAGAGATTCCCGTCGAAAGTGCCGGCTCGTGGTTCGGTCAAACGTTTTAGTGCTGCTGGGTTGCCTTCGGGGGAAGCTAATTGTAAAGGAGTTTTCGCTTTCCGGCTAATCACGAAGGATCCTAAGCGTCCGTCCTTTTCGGTGTAGAGGATAAGCCGAATGATCCTTGCTTTCCTCTACAGCTAATA
The DNA here is from genome assembly GCF_030247195.1 of Topomyia yanbarensis. Classification (NCBI taxonomy): domain Eukaryota; kingdom Metazoa; phylum Arthropoda; class Insecta; order Diptera; family Culicidae; genus Topomyia; species Topomyia yanbarensis. Next base: position 8,313,369 of record NC_080670.1, on the reverse strand, counting down.
TCCAAGGAGAGGGAAGCAGGTAAGGCAACGGCCTTTCCTAGAAATAACACTGCGGTGTCTTCCGGGATTCTTTGCGGCGAGTAAATAATCCGGTGATTCGTCACCAGCGTCCCTAGGGAGGTTCCGACCACGGAGCAAAGCTCACCTCCCTGGCTAATTGTTAAGGACCGCTGCCGGAGCAACCAACGACCAAAAGAGAACGCGGCCGTTGTAGTCCCGGTCAGCCGGAAGAAACCGTCCGCCTTCCCCCCGGCGTCAGCAGCAGGGGACCGTAAGAAACCAGCACCAGCAGTGAAGAGAATTGGAGGGAATAAACACGGTAAAATTTGTTTGTTTACAATCAGAGCCCGAGTAGTGGCCAAACCGCTACTTAAACTTCTCATCATTTTTTCTAAGAATCCTTATAAAATACAGATAAAATTATGCTTTTCAATATACCTAGCTAACTTCCCAAGTAATTACTAAGCCGTAAAAATGGCACCAATTCGGTTCTATAGTCGCTTAAAGAACAAGGGTGATAGAGCTTTTAGGTTCAATATTGTTCTTTAGTACTGCTTAAAAGCCACTTTTGGCGAAATATTCGGGTATAACGCCTACTCCTACTTTTTCCACTGCGCCCAGGGATGCCAGGTGATATTTTGAAAAATCTGCGCGGCCCATTTAAAAATCTGTGTCTATCTGTGTCACGGAAACAGCGATGCCAGATTTACAGACATGTCTGTATTTTACAGACTTTTGATGTCTTCTACAGACGTAGCCAGAGATCTACAGACTTTTAAAAGGGTAATAATGTTTAGTAAAATTGCGCTAGAATAACTGTTTTCGAATACAAGTGATTCATTCACAATAGAATTCTACTTTCAATCTATTTTTAAAGTAAAATTTTAGTGTAACTACGATTTACACAACCATCTGCAGACTTTTACAGACATTTTAGTTATTCTTCTACAGACATTTCAAAAAAACATGTGGCATCGCTGCACGGAAAACGTACAAATTTGGTTAAAACAGAAAACTGTGGAAATCTGTGCAGTTTTTGCAATCTGTGCAGCATATTGAAAATATGTGAAACACAGATAAATCTGTGCACCTGGCATCCCTGACTGCCCCTATGGCGATATATGTCAAACAATATGTGTAGCAGAGATGCCAGATTTGCAGACAAGTCTGCAAATTCGCAGACTTTTAATTTAAGCTGAAGATTTTTTCGATGACGCAGATATTTACAGATTTTTCCGTTTGGTTGCAGATATTTGCAGATTTTTTAGTTTGGTTGCAGATATTTGCAGATTTTTGAACATAAAGGCTTTTGGTTACACTAACTTGCCTCACATTTTTTGTTCTTCCCAGACTTTTAAAATTATTATTGCAGACATTTGAAAAAAGTACCTGGCATCTCTGATGTGTAGTGGGTAGAACCAGCGATGCCAGATTTACAGACATGTCTGTATTTTACAGACTTTTGATGTCTCCTACAGACGTAGTCAGAGATCTACAGACTTTTAAAAGGGTAATAGTGTTTAGTAAAATTGCACTAGAATAACTGTTTTCGAATACGAGTGATTCCTTCACAATAGAATTCTCCTTTAAATCTATTTTTAAAGTAAAATTTTAGTGTAACTAGAATTTACACAACCATTTACAGACTTTTACAGACATTTTAGTTATTCTTCTACAGACATTTCAAAAAAACATGTGGCATCGCTGGGTAGAACCCACAGGTTGAAAGAAACACAATACGAAGGTAGGAAAAAGCAGTTTATAAAGAACAAAGATGTCAGTATAAAGACACGCAAAAAGTGTGCAGATAGTGAAGTCAGAAAAAGTCAGCAGTCGTGATTCGCTGGTTGGGCCACATTCTCTGTCCAACTAACGAATTATTTGCTTCGCTAGTTGAACCGAAAATGTATCTGCTCACATCTCTAATTAATGTCAATTAGATTGTCAAAGTGAATTTGACACGAAATTTTGACATTCAGATGCTTTTTAGTTGGACAATTGCAGAGGTCCAACTAAAAAGCGGTCCAGTTAAAAAGTTACCAAGCAAAACTCTGTGCTGCATAACAGATCTTATCATAGAAAATTTGGTGTAAAATTACTGCAATTTTATAGATTTTTCAATAAATAATCCATTCCGAGAAATAGTTAAATTGTAAAATTATTCTCCTAGAAATAACACATTCTGGGAAATGGTAATTACGTATGCACAACCGATAAGATTGGATACGGTTCAATGACACTATCAGCATGGAGTGGTAAACAATCTTTAACCCATTCATGGCCATGTTATTTGTGGACAACAACGATTTTGAACAGCTATAATTTGTGATTGAGGTAAGATTTGCTCACAAAAACAAGTAAGGTCGATAGATGTGACTATTGCCTTTCATTTAAGTATTAACAGTTGTAAGGATCAGCTCTGGAACTGAAGTTATGGCAATTAGTCTGATTGGATTCCGATGGAGCAGTGCTGCCAGGGACAGTTTTTGTTGACAACGAAAAATGATTTTTTTTATATCTTCGTGATGTTGCAATATTATTGAAAACTGATAAAACTTATCAATTTAGACTGCGTTCGGTTACGTTTTCCACGCAAGTGGACTTTTGCAAATATTCTAGGAAAATTGTGTTGAGCATTTGGAGGTATAAATTGAGCAGCTTCTAGCACTGCGAGGAAAGCACCTATCTTTATGTTTCATGATCCCACCGTTGTCAAGGGAAAATAGTTTTGAAACCCTACATGCACTAGCAAAAAGTTGGGCATGAAAGGGTTAAGGTAACGAATCGTACTCACAATCACTTAGCAGCACCTCTCGATCGAGTACGATCATAGCGATATCGTTCATGAACGTTTCCTGGTTATATCCCTCGTGAATGATCACCTTCTCCACCGATCGTCGCTGTACAGGATCGGCACATTTGACCCCTTCACAGTCTTGCTCGGTGTTCAGATCATATTCTCCCAAAACAACGGATGTTCTACAAGCAAACAAACCAAAAACATAAACGTTATCATCGAGTACCTTCCAATCGCGAAAAAAAGAAATTAAACACTCACTCATTCACCACTATATTACTGGCACACACCGCAGTTGTAAGAATATAACTTCGCGTAATCAGTGTACCATGGCAGAAATGGACGGATTCATCCGGATAGTAGAACAGTGCCAGCCAGGGTGATTCCTGAAGTCTTCCTTCCGCGGGGCGATCGCGTTCCTCGTACTCGGTACTGCCGCACTCCTTGTTCAAAACATCGCTGAGTTCCAGCTGTGCTTTGTCCGGAAAGTGAAAGCCTACAAGTAAAAAAAAACACGTTCCAGAGCTCCGTATGACGTTGACAGTCAAACCAAAATTCCCCCCTGAGTCATGTACTCACGCTCACCATCACCGAATGATAACAGGATCAACAACAAACAGATTACAGCAGGCCCCTTAACACTGGCCATTGTTTCGAAGCGGTTTAACGCTGCTTCTTCTCACCGCGATCGACTGCTCAGAACTGAGCAGGCTACGAGTGGCAATGCCTGCCCTTATCAGTTGGACTTGCTCTGTATGGTATGTGATTGGGGTTTCCCATAAGCCACTGTTGTGCGTTGATCGCTCGTGGTGCACACCAATACTGGGATCGCCTGACACACAGGGCAGAGCATCCTTCATCGCGCCTAGAATGCAGATACGGCTTAACGGTAGTATGCTGGCACCGTCGTTTCTAGAGAGTAGGGAATTACCGAGTGGTCGTCTAAAATATTTGCTGGAGATTTGACAGACAGACAGACTTCCATCCTATTCAGAGAATAGTTCAGACTAGTTCTAGACTACTATGATTATATTCCAGAAACTTGCATCTTCACTAAGCTGATGCAAGTGAAAAATCGAGGTGAATATTCATAACAATTTTTTCAACAATAAACATGTGTTTAGCTACAGAGAGCGACCTCTAAAACAGATCAGATATAGATTTTTCTCTTGCTTGGACGACATCAAATTATTTTCTTTGAAATTAAATTTTAGTCATTTAAAAAATGAGATTTAAGCATAAAATAACAGAGTGTTTGCAATATTGTTAAAATTTCTTTAATATTTTTTAAATTCATTACAATAACATTTTGAACAAAATTCGTCTCATCCCAACTTTAATAAGGCAAATCCAATTAACACTCAATCGTTCCAATGACGAAAATTACAACAATATCGATCTACTCCACTTTGCCTCGCCGCCTTCGACTGTTTTGTTGACGTCATTACTGCCCGGTAGCGAGTGTTTCTGTGTTGTTATTTTGTCTTCCGAAACCAGTTCTTCTCCATACCCTTCTCTCTGTCCGTCTGCCTCGCGTTACGTCACTATAGAGGTACGTTTTTTCCCAACATGTTTTCTTGATCGTGGCCAAGCCACCACACTCAGGACACCAGCCGTACGTTCAACCGGTTGTGCTCTTCATTCGTCACCGTTTGCTCGAGCCAACCGGCCAGATGCAGCAGACTGACGAACACGTACGGGGTGTCCAGGGCAGCATTCCTCACTCCAACCGAGGTTATTCCAACCTGATAGAAGCGACCGTCTGGTCCCAGCATTTGCAGGGGAGCTCCAGTACTTCCCCGCAGGCTGATATCCTTAACTTTTTCCGTCGTTTTTCGATCCAAATCCAGTACGGCACAGAACTGTGACACGTGTAGGTCAATATCCAAATGGGATGACAATTTCTCGGCACAGGACGATGGGTTCATCATTTGCATACGATATTGTAGGGGAACATCCGAGATACCAGCTTTCTGACTACCACACCAGGCGCTAATAAAAAGCGGAGCGTTTTCCGATAGTGGAAAGCTTTCCCCCAATGGGATGCAGATGGGTCGGACAAATTCCGAAGTCACATTCACCGGTTGGCGCAGTTTGATCAATGCCAGATCATTTGCCAGTCTTGGTTTGTTGTAATTCGGATGTCTAATGATATGCTCGATCGGAATGTCCTGTGGTGCGGGAGCACAGCGTTCCTCATCCTCAATCTCCTGACAATCTTCATCCGTTGATCTGTGATACTCTCCGAGGCGCACCATCTCTCTATGATAGAATTTAATATCAACAAATGGAACAAGCAAAGCAAAACACCATGCTTACAGCGAATTTTGATAGTAACCGGCAGCGAACACCGTTGTTATCACATAATATTGATGAATTAATGTTCCTTGAAAGTGAAACTCGATGAGACCGTTTCTTCTGTAACCGAGCCGCGCTAGCCAAGGAAACTCCATCAGGCGTCCGATCGACGGTCTACGGATGCTGTCGCCGAAAAAATTTGGACCACAGTTTTGATCGTTGAATACTTCACCATCGCCGGTAGCTAAGACGAACAAGGTAAACAGTGGAACAAGCACGTAATATAGCTTCATTGCGAAGATCACTACTGGGTTGATTATTTCTCAGTAACTGAACTGGCAATGTTTCATTTTTGCGTTGATAAGAAATAAATTTCTGTAGGATGCAATTTCGTTCAGCTGATCGGTTGCATGCAATGATTGTGTGCTATTTGAATGGCGTATGGTGCATGTATTTCCTGTTGCATCACGGTAGGCGTTTTCGTATGCAGTAACAAAGGTTGAGTGGTATGAAAAAGAGCGAGTGAATCTGCTGCTCAGCAGGCCACGCGCAATCGCATCCACGACATGTTTGCTGATACTTTACGGAGAGAAAAATAAAAAGGGTGGAGCTTATTTCAAAATAAAAAATGGCGAATTTAAAGAGTATGGTACACGGATACGAAAAACTACCCGAAGTTGAGCTCTTTTGACTCAATCTCGGGGTGTCATGGAATAAGGTAAAATTAGGTAAACCGTGTTCAAGGTAGTTTCCCTTTAACACAGCAAAAATTACAAGTCATTGATAGGTTTTTTATACTCAACCTTGAGTTGAATATACTTAAATTTAAGTTGAATCTACCTAATTTTGAGTATACCTCAAACAACTCAAAAGTACCTTATTCCACGGAAGACCTCGACTGAGTCGAATCTCTCGCTTTGTTTTTGACAACACTAAGAAGCGCGAATGCGACGCATAACTCAAAAGTACATAAATTTATGTTAAAAGAACTTATTCGGTGAGTTGTTTTATTTTTCCGTGTATACTATACTTACCGCCAATTGCATAATGTTTCATAAGGGTCTTCTGCTGCACGGCAATTAAAAGGCATCATTACATGATTTATTGACGTTATGCTCATCATTGGTATAACGCTCATTCGCGAGTGTAATATTTCAGTGCTTAGAATAAACAGAATTCTCCAGACGATGTAAATATGGTGTTAATCATGTGGATTGTAAATTAAGTAACATCTCCCATTGCATTTCCTAGAGATTTTCTTTATTCCCTTTTACATAGCCCCAAAGCAATAAGTTTTAGTACGTTGCGTCGTCTTATATTTGCCAGTAGTATCTGTGAAGCTATTTATTATTATTTTTATTTATTACCACTCATTTTTAAGAATAGGGAAAACCTCCCTCAAAAAATAAAAAAAATAATTTAAAATCATTTTCAAAAAGGCTTAATTTTTATCTTTTTCTATACAATACATTTTTTACTCCTTGATTGCAGGATTTCCTAGGTAATTGATTCGAAAAATTAACTGATACAAGTGATACAAGTGACAGATCCTTCTAAAAAATCTTGATTTGGAACATTGTATGTTTAAATCAAACCATGTTGCGTCAATCGTCATTAGATCTTTGATCGATAAAACAATAATAATAACCCCTTCCTATTGCGCTAGTATATAGTTTATGGAGCGTGCATGGCGTAGTTGGTAAATCCACTGCCTTGTACGCAGCTCACCTGGGTTCGATTCTCAACCTCGCACATAGGGTTTAGAGATTTTTCTAACCCGAAAAGAGGCGAATGAACAAAAGATTAAAACCGCTATAATCGAAATAAAAAAAAAGTATATAGTTTCTCCATAGAAATGAGTGTAACAGAAGTTCGACTAAAATCATATCCTATTCACCACAATCGAGTAGTCGTCAAGTGACGTGTGTGTCTGTTGCATCATTCACGGGGTCAGCTATGCTTCGAAGTCTGCATATGACGCATGCGTCTATCGCCGGTCAATACCAGCCGATGGGCCTTTTACAGTTCGCCTGTTGATTTCCAAGTCCAAAGTCGCTCCGATGAGGACTCAAAGCATTTCACGCCTCGAGTTATGCGCATGTCAACCCCTGTCCAAACTTCTGAGACAAGTTCAAGACAGTATCGATATCATCACTACCACATATCTGTAGACCGATTCTTCCATCGTCATGAACTGGATATCCGCAATTCTACCGAAATGAACGTCGTTTGGAATCATATCCCGTCCGAAGACAACCTCCCCGATCTCGGTTTTCCAGGAATGGATCCGGATGAACACTTGTGTACTATGGTGGAACGGATCGCAGTAGCTAAAATCAATGTTCACTCCTTGGTCAGCGAAGTATATCTCCGGTCGACAGATATCGTCGATCGGTATTCCAATCTCCATCAGCTACTGGGTATCGGCACACTTCTTCGACGTTGCACCGATAACTGTCTCCACCGCAAGAACCACCAACCAATTCTGGTCGGTCCGCTGACGGCTCTTGATATTGATCGCACTCTGCTCAATCTTGTCCGTCGCATGCAACAGCAGCACTTTGTCAAGGAGATATCTCAACTTGAAGCTGTCGGAAAAATCCAAACTACGGTATATGCACCCGCAACTCGTGGACGGTATTATTCGCTTCGGTGGCCGGCTTCACAATGCTGGAATACCTTTCGACGAAAGACACCCGACCGTTCTCTCGAAACATCGTCTCACCGAGATGATCCCCACGAAAGAACACCACAAGACGCCTCTCGGCCGACGGAACTTAGTTCGCAACATTGTACACGTCTGCATGGTTTGCGCACGTGCCAATCTCTAATTGTTGCAGCAGTTGATCGGAAGTGGCTAATTTTAATCTGCTGTCCTTATTTCGTTGCCGGAAAACAAGGGAGAGAAAATGATTATTTAACCCAAAATTTATGGGATGAAATTTATTCGGGTTCGGGGAATATCTCATTATTTTTGGGTAAACTTGGACTCTATCTCTTCCGTTTTTCGTTGGAAGAAGGATAACAGATGCAGATGTACAGATTAACTACTGATAGGTAATCCAAGTTCTCCGTGTAATCAGTTTTGATGCACATATATTTTCTTTGGTTTTTTCGATTACTAATACCACTGAGAACTGACATATAAGTAGAGTTTTCAACTTGTGTAAGAAATTAAACTGTCACTTTGAAATGACAATAGCAAGTAGCAACTTGCCACTGGTCGGCGCTTCGATCGGCTAGCAATCGCTATACGGGACTTGTATGCAAAGTTGGATACAATGGTGACTCATGAATGCAAACCTGTATTCGATGGTGATTTTCAACGTATTTTCATTTAAATTTTTACACAGGTTTTTCGGGAAAGTTTGTTCTAGCTTATATGTCTGTTCTCTGTGCTAATACAGGCCTATATTTCATTCCAGTACATGGAAGTTGCTCAGGCGCAAAAAATACTTGTACCTTTTTACTCTGGTTTGCTTCCAGAAGAAGGAAAAGGGAAGAAGAGAATTTCTTCTTGTTCACTCCGGAGTACTTCCAGTTTCTCCTGGTTCTAGAAAAAAAACCTTATGTCGATCACCCCTATTTGTTAAATCAAGAGTGCTGATTTGAATTGTTCTTAGTGACAAATGTAAACAAACTTAGTTATTTGCGGTACAGCATGTGATTATTGCATAGCCAACGAATACCGAAAATCAGATTTCATTATTTCTTCTATTTATCAAAATGATAAGCATTATACAACAGTTAAATTTTCAAGATCATGTTTTGAAATTTTTCCTTTTAAAATAAAAAAGTCATATGCGTGAAATATTTCAAAACGTCTGCAGCCTTTCATATGAGCGACCGAAAATAAAAGTCGCAAGGACAGAACATGCTTCGTAAAACCCGTTTCAAATATATTAGAATATAAAAACCGGATATAAACTTCAAGCATAAAAATCGGACTGGGACATTCCTTTGTAAGAGTCGGGTAAAAAAACCTTCAGTAAAAAAACCGGAAAGAAATACTTCCGATTCTTACAAAGTAAATCTTGTTAGCCGACTTTTAATCTTGAACATCAAGATATACGGATGCTCCTACGAGCGATTTATTTATTTTTAAACGATTTTTATACTGGAGTTTCATCCTTGCCGAGTTTTACGGGTGAGAACTTTTTAGGCGATTCTTAGGCTGAAGGATTTCTGTCCTATTTTTATGCTTGAAGTTTATTTCCGATTTTTATATTCTAATATGTTTGAAACGGGTTTTGTGAAGCATGTTCTATTCTTGCGACTTATTTTCGGTCGCTCATATGCGACGCAAGATTAATTTCATTCTATATATTTCTCACTACACAGTGGTACAAAGTAAAACGTCAAAACAATTCAAATTATGTTCTTCTACTCATGTGACTTATTTTTAAGGTAAATATGGAAAGAAAAATAAATTAAATTCTAATTGAAAACCCTATCTATTCTGAAGTCACATGCCATTCGTTGATTTTAACCACGGTTCATAGAGAACAATTACGCAAAGAGTGAAGTCAAAAAAGTCTACTTATCGAACACAATTGGAATCCGTCTTGAATACCTCTGTAGCGAAGCTGGATTCTAATTTTGCCCTATAGGAAGACCTTTTTTGATTCCACTCTCTGGACACTCTTTGCGTATCTATATACTATCGCCTTTGGTTCTCACCACTTCCAGCTTGTGTTTGGTTAATATAAACTAATAGAAAGTATAAAGTTTACCACGACCTTATTTCTCCAAGATTTCTGTTCAATCCAGTTCAACAATAGCAATAGAGAACATTCGAATTCCGGCGATGATTTTGTCGAAACCCTGGAAGAAATTCAACATTAATCGTAAGTGTCAATTAGGTTCAAAAAAGCCATATTGTCATCATTTATGTGCTCGAAAAAAGTCATATGTGAAGGTCCTATAATTATCAAAAGGACGGATGATACTAAAAGGCATCACAACTACATTAACATTAAACGTTTCATATTTTTAGTATTAAATACCTAAACAGATTAAGGGTCAGACTATATTGGCATAATTGTTTCATCAAAATATACATTTGTATGCTCAGGGATTTATTTAGGTTCATTAAATTTTAACATTGTTTTGATCATTCGAGCTTTTTGTTACTTAGGATCTTTTGAATGAGTTCTCTTGAAATACATGGCAGTTATTGAAGCAAAACAAGCCATTTTGCTGACTTTTGCAACGTACTTTCGTATATGTGTTCGTGAGATCTTCGCCTCGCTCCGGAGAAAAATAATACACATGCGGGAGAGATTTGCGAGATAGAAGTGTCAGAAAGAGTTGAATCAGTCAGCAGTGAACAAGAGAAGAAAAGACGAAGTTTAAACATGGTGACAAAATCGTCGGAAAAAACTTGATTTTTTGTGTAAACCTAGCGATTTTAGGCAAGATTTGTTTTTATTTTTCGTTCAAACCAGCACTACAGCTTCCATTCACGAGTTTAGTTTTCGATAAATAGTATTTTGTTGGCGGAAAAACCTGCTAGAAGTCACGAAGGTTCACACAAAAGTAGCAGGTAAGTGGAATGTGGCTCGAATGTTGATGACGAGGCTCCACCACTGTTTTTCAGTCGGGTCTTGCTGGATCAGCACAAAAATTCGATAAGGTTTTTTTTATTCGCGTTCGCGAGGTTTGTGAAAAAAAATCTGTCTTGATACGGTACAGTAGTGTTTATGCTATAGTGTGGTGCAAATTTTTCATTGTTTGACGGGTCCCATCAAGGATATTAGTCGCACGAAAAAGTTCAACATTTTGTCGGCCCACAGGGAACTAAAGTTTTGACAGCTGTCTTCCGACATGGTGAACAGGATGATGTCATTCACTGTGCTATGAAAAGGAATTAATAAAATATTTACACGGATTGCCTTATCAATTGTGTCACACTGGGTGCCACTTCGGGCGTAATAATGATGAATTTATGAGCTGCAGCTTTCGTCTTTATTTTTCTTTTAAACGCACGATTTCATATAATTTGCTATTTGTATACTATTTATCCTCTAATGGCTTTCCTAATTTTTTTTTAATTGTCAGACTTGACGATTCATGGTATACCCAGTCGGCCACAGCAAACAATGCTCCGCTTGGAAGACGACTGAAGACACCCCACAGCCAAATTCTCGTCAAACAGTAGTGTAAGATGTCCGATATCAGTTCCGAGACGCAGCAGCATTCAAGCTCAAAAACAGAGTCTTCAGCACAGTCACCAGTAGATCCCGCAGCGCAGCCAGAAGCACCATCACCTACTACCGCGAATTCGCCAGCTATCATCGAAACGACCAGCACCACATTAAGCATTGACGAGGGTGGCAAACCGCCATTAGCTTCGGAGGAAGACACCAGTAGCACAATCAGTATCATTCCAGCGGTGACGGTGACTACAGTTGAAAGTCAAGTTCCAACAGGTAGTAGTTCGTGTCTTGGTAGTCTAGGCTCATCAGAAGCCACAGTACTAGCTACGGTTCATCCACCGTCAGTTCCGATTTTAGCCGAGAGGCAAATCTCAGTAACTTCTAACGACGGGAGCATGCAAAATAACAACATCAACAGTGGCTTTCGGAGCACTTTTAATGGGAGAGTTCCGTTTGCTAGGATTTTGTCGACGGGCAGCAGCACGGACAGACGGGTAGGAGGTAACGAAACTGGACGGGTCGCAGGAAACCTAAGCAATAACTTGTTGAATGACATATTTGCCTTCGTGCAGCAAGCACGCAATCCAAACAGTCTGTTCTCGTCTGAAAGACGAAGTTTATTTCTGCAATCGGGTCGCTCGGTTTCTCACATGCCGGGTAGCAGCACTCCACCGATCGGCCATGCCATCGGAAATCCAAGTGACGTAGTTATTGATGTGGACAATGCGACTGGTCCGTCCCTTCGCTCGTCGAACAATGAAATTTTTCCGATTTCGGCATCGTCATCGATTGCCAGTAACATTCGACCGAACTCCTGGACCCAACCCAACTCAGGAGACGAAGATGGACGATCATCAATTATGCCGAACTTCAATTATCACCATCATCATCATCACTTCCATAATCACCAACCACTTTCGACTATTCATCATCATCATCAGCATCTTGCACAGCAGCAACAAGCGCAAACCGGTCAACAAAGCCAACCAGCTTCCCTTGGAACATCTGGCAGCGGAAATGGCATTCCAGTGGAACCTCTCCAGCAACAGCAGCCAACTACCCCCACCAATCCGAACCCAAACAATGGAACCCGAAGCAACAGTGTCAGCTCCAATAATCAACCAACAGACGAAGCTACTGTCCATGAAGCCCTGAATCAAATTCCGGAAGCACGTGCAATGATAGATACATTCGCCCGCTACATCCCGCTTCTATTCATACTGATCACAAAATTATGCTACGATCACTTGGACGGAATCATTCACTTCCTTGCCCTACTGATGACCTTCTCACACGCCAATTGGGTCGTCCGGCAGGAAATCTCCAAGCAAAAACAGAAACGGATAATGGTTCTACTACGTGAGCTAATCTTTATTGTCGTTGCCTTGGCCGTCGTCGGTTTCCTGCTCGAACGAAAAAACATTTTCCTCAGCATCATGTTCATGCCCGATCTGTCGGAGCCGCAGACCCTGAAATCGCTGCTCTTCTCCGTGTGCATGTCCGATCTGGTGCTGAAGCTGCTGACTATCATTGTTAAGATTGTGATCACCCTTATGCCGCCCAGTGTGATCGAGTACAAGAGTCGGGTAAGTGATCGGTGCATAGACTATATTTTTTTGATTGTGATTGTTGATTGTTCTCGTTACAGGGCAAAATCTATTTGATGACCGAATCACTCTCGCAGCTGTACCGTGCGGCAGCACCGATCCAACCTTGGTTGATTTTCCTTTTTGAATCCTACTCCGGATCGGAGAAAATTGTTGGAGTCATTCTATCGGCGGTCTACATGGTGGCCAAATCGTCTGATCTACTCGATCGGATCAAGTTCTGCAAGCGGTCCGTCATCAAGTTACTCCAGAAAACGGTAAGTACCCCTTTGGACATGTGTGATGGGTTAGAGCAAAAAAACGTCTCTATCAGTCTCTCTATTTTATTGCTGAGTTCAGTCACGTTTGGTCGTTTGGATTAAGTAAAAGTAACGGCAAAGTTGCATCATAATCGAACAATGAAAAAAAGAAAGTTTGGCTCCAGAGAGGATCGAACTCACGACCTTCGCGTTATTAGCACGACGCTCTAACCAACTGAGCTATGGGGCCTAGTTGTCGGGCGCGTTGTCAATGAATCTATGTATTTGGTGGAAACTTATTGGGTATGGGAATGCTCTGTCTTGATAGCTAATGTAATTACCTAAATAATTTGTCACTGATAGGTATTGTTGCAATTTTCAAAAGAGGACGCTAATATGATCGTTCCGAAGATAGGTTTAGTTCTATTAGCAATCTAAAGGATTAACAGAATGCTCTGTTCACTGACAAAGCACAAAAGCTTTAAAAACAGTAGTACACCGTGTCAAATATCTGACAAAATTTTTGCTTAATATTAAGAATTTAAACGACTGTGAGCAAATATCAGTCATTTTTCGTAGCTAACATATACCTTGTACGTGCAAAACAACTGATTGAGTTCTAATTTTAATGATGTCCTGTTATTTTACGGTATCTTAGTAGGCTGATACTAGCGGATTTACGTTGGTAATGCATGTGTTAAGTTTTCTCACGAAAATTTTGCTAAATATTTGTTGAATGTCCACACTGCATTACCGACGTTGGATCGCATATACAAATAATTCGATCGTTTACATTGTCATTATCATTAAAAACGTTCGAAAACTGCACAAAATCGGTGAGTAGAAAACCGTTGAAGGTCCCTGGGATGTTGGAAACTTAAATTTTAAATGTAAAAGCACCATAACTACTCGCATAGAACTTATCAGTTGGTGTGCAATTTTATCTCTTCGTTATCGTCAGTAAATATATCTCGCGTGCATTTTGAAAAGGGCCAATAAGTATGCTGTCAAAATTCACTTTGAGTAAAAATTGTGGGCAAACTGTTACTCAGCACGGATGTTCAATTTATGAAAGAGAAAACGTGACCTGTAATCGGCGAGTAACGGTTTGTCTGGAATTGAGTCAATGTAGTATATACCACATTGGAATTGAGTGTATTCTTTTTCGTTTTCACTACTACAAGCGTATGGCGTATATACGCGCATGTACGCAAGGTGCATGATTTTAAAAGGTAATCGCATTCAACATACAGAATTTTACATATTATTTTATACAGTTTTACGTGAGCTATTCGGTTTATACTAAGAGGATGAATGATAAAACGTCGTATGCAAGAGCTGCTTGTGTATCCGGAATCAAGATTAAGAATATAGGTTCAATTGGCACGTTCTGCAAAACCTGTTCTTCTGTTTAGTTAGAGAAGTTCTGCCGAACAATTGCCCCATCAGTGATATACCAAATCGGATTTTTATAATTTTGGGGAAACACCCAAAGTTTTTTTGCATTTTTTTCGATATTTAAATAATTGAACATTAATATATTGTTATCCAAACATTTATTCTATTTGCGAAAATATTTGTCATTAAGTTTGGATTGAATCTGACAATTCTGATAAGTCTTCCTCGATTTAATCATTATCTGATCGCTGATCTCACATTTTGTGTATAGTTAAATAAATGATATGCTAGTTTTCCAACACGCCCGAGCTGAGTCGATTGCGTTTCGTACAGTGAATCTACTACTAAAAATCTTGCTACTGTTGCTGATGTAGTTGATGCCGAAAGATTTCAGATTGCAATTTGTGAGAGTTCTGATAGCGGTGTTTACGAATGACGAATGTCAAGGACACTGTCACAGCATATTACCCACATTTACTTTTCACCGAATTTACTAATTTTTTTTTGAGTGAATCCTACCTTATTTCGTGAAAAGTTGAACAACCCCTAAAATGTGTAACAAGCAGGATAAAAGTAGCTTGAGCATCACACAACTATTCTGATTTTCACTGGTCAAAGTAATTATGACTATTGTTCGCTGTATTATATAAAACGAGCTGGAATATTTGCCTGCGGACTAAATGAGTGACCGAAAATAAAATCGCAAGAACAGAAAATGCTTTGTGAAACCCGTTTTAAATATTTTAGAATGTAAAAATCGGATATAAATTTCAAGCGTAAAAATCGGAGAGAGGCTCTTCGATGCAAAAGCAGATATAAAAACCTTCAGTATAAAAACCGTAAAAATGTATATCCGCTTTTTACAACGACCTTTAATCTTGAATGTAACGGAATTTCCTGCCTGCAGATTATACTGGTGGTTCATCCTCGCCGACTTTTTCGAGTGAGTACCTTCTAAGCGATTCTCGTGCTGCAGGATCTCAGTCCGATTTTTACGCTTTATGTTTGTATTTAATTTTTTCATTCTAAAATATTTGAAGAGAGTTTTACAAAGCATTTGTTATCTTTGCGAATTTTATTTGCGGTTTTTCAAATGTAAATGCAAGATTCTTTAAAAAACGTTAAATAAACATCATAAATTCGATAAAACGAATGTTTCCCATGTTTCGGCCGTGTTAAAATGATTTGGGAAAAAATCCCGGTTAAAACCCACAAATAAAAACCCGGGAAGATGGAATTTTTCCCACCAGTACATCACTGGCCCCAAACCACGAAAAAGCTCAAAATATTTGTGCAAAATCGTTCAACAATGGAAGCGGCGGGAAGGAGGGGGGGGGGGGTTGTTTCTCTAATTTTCCGGCCATCACATCACATGATTTGGTATTCATAGTATGTATAACAAACATAAAGATGTGACACAAGGTGCTAAAACGCACAAAAATCCTGTCAATCCTATTTTTCATTGGATTGTCTGCTCTAAAGAT
The DNA here is from genome assembly GCF_030247195.1 of Topomyia yanbarensis. Lineage (NCBI taxonomy): Eukaryota > Metazoa > Arthropoda > Insecta > Diptera > Culicidae > Topomyia > Topomyia yanbarensis. The sequence continues at coordinate 8,297,388 of NC_080670.1, read as the reverse complement.
ATTACCAAGGGCCGTTCATAAATGAAATGTTTAACGAAAATACATTGACCTTTGTTGTTTCTACATACAAGTTAATTGTAAACCCGACAGCTTGGCAGGAAATTCGTAATCAAGTTCTCGAGGGGTCCTATTATCACAGTCACGTTGCCTAGTTATTAAAAAGGCAATACCCTTCTAGTCACCGAGTGACGTGACTGTGAGAATAGGGTTTGAGATGTATAGCAGCCTCTGATATGAAAAGATTCCACACGAATTGTCTCCCGCGGGAAAAAATGTTTCTATTAGGTTTGAAATTATGTACAGGTAGTTTTTGTTTATTTGTTGTAGCATCACCAACAGACCCTTGGTCCCAATGGTGATCGCTTACATTTAGGGCTGTACAATATTTTAGCTTTTATCGAATTCTTGTCAAGTGTCCAAGATCGGTAAAAATATTAAAAATATGCTGATATGCGGCAACAGCGCTCTGACGACCATAGTCAGACTAAGTCCAAGACGAACATGACTCGAGAGCAGTCCTAGAGTGTCGAGCTGTATAAACTGACAACGGTTTTTGTAGCTCGGCAGCTGAAATCTGTTCCTCCAAGGAAGATGTCGGAGTGCAAAGCGTATGAACCGGTGTTGGACAGCCTCAACTGTCAACGCCGTTCTAGTAGTACGGATTCCAAGCAACAGAACAATATTTTAGTTTTAAGCGAACCTATGCACAATAGAGCAATTTTAGAAATTATTGTAGAAAATAATGAACCCGATGAGAGGGAAGTTATTTTCCATAATGCGAAATGAAAATTTCAATTCAAATTCTTATGGGAATGGTTTTGTGGTCCTAATAAGGACCGTTGGTTGTGCATATTTTTACAGCTCACCATTTCCTTGCCAGTAACGGTTCGGCTTCGTAACACATCTCGTGGCTGAGGCAATTTTGAGAGTGCTTTTCGTTGGTTACTGCTAACGTTCCGTAGCAACCAAAAAAGTTCACTAGCGGCAAAATGCTTGCGGCTTCTACGACGTTCAAGCGTAAACTGGAAGTTTTTTGCTGTTTTACCTGTCTCAAATATGCTTCATCGTGAAATGGGAGGCTCTAGCAATAAAATAAAATATATGCTAGCTATTTGAACAGTAGACCATCTTTAAAATCACAGTTAATAGCTGCTTCTGCGAAATAATTTTTATCGCAATTTATGGTAATCGTATCCTCTACGGAAGCTGTTGTACAAATGGTTTGAATACGCAGCACAATGACTAAAAATGATGTTGCAAAACTAATTTAATTAATGTAATTTCGTTATGTAAGGTCCGAAACTTGCTCGGAGTGTTGACGTAGGACAATGATTTTCTCTATAACCATAAAAAATAATGACTATAACATGCTATTTGTACTGGTAGTTCGCCAAATTTAATTTTAGAATAACTTAACTAGTCAGCATTCCTTAAGTTTTATGAGTAGAAATTTACCGAAAACTTTCAATTCTTATTGACAGATGTTTATTTATATTTAATTCGGGGAACTCGTTAAAAAATGTTTTAGTGAAGTGATTATCGAACGGGATACTATTCAAATCTCCAGAACATTTTTTCTGAACCCGGTGAATCAAATTTAATGTGTAAATTTAGCCGTTTGAAAGAGTTACAAACAGACCCCGACATTACTCACTTCTAGTTTCTTTTTGGAAACCCTAATACAAGACTTTAATAATTGAAGAACTCGAGCCAGAGAGTTCTTAAACCCGATCGTGCCCATCATTAATGCATTCCTACTAATAAAGACTGTTACGATCAAAAACTGATCAACTTAAACTTGACGTATTTTTTCACCGTGCATTAAAAAACCTGCACACCCCTCATTTTAAAGATACATGTGTGTTGCATCACGCTTACTGTTCAATTTTGACATTTGCTCTTCAATTGTAAAAATGGCATTGAAACCAGAGGAACAACGGAGCAGAATTTTGCTGGGGTATCGCGAAAATCCAAACTCTTCGCACGCCAAGTTTTCGAAATTGTGAGTGTGGTCAAGTTAACTGTCACCAACGTAATAGAAGGTGTTCGGAAAACGTTTGTCCACGGCCAGGAAGACTGGATCGGTGGGAAACTGAAAAGTCAGAGGCCGCAAAAGCGACGATAAAAGTGGTCAGCTGTTTCAAGCGAAACCCCAACCTATCTGTCAGAGACCTCGCAAACAAGCTGGGAGTGTCGTTCTCAACCGTGTATGGAGCTAAAAAACAAGCCGTACTGTCGATTTACAAGAAGGTGGTGAGTCCAAATCGTGACGATAAGCTAAGAAAGTCGGATGAGAACGATCGCTGAAACTGTACATGAATATGCTGATTGCGTGGTACAGGATGACGAAATCTAATGGAAGAGCAAAGATTTTCAAACACTTTAAGCTATCGAAGTTCGCAAAGAAATAACGCGGGTGGCAGGTCATCTATTCCTGTGACTTGAAGAGCGATATGTTTATGGCAACCAGAATCATCAACCAGGAAATCTATGTGCAGGAGTGCCTGCAAAAACGTCTGTTACCTTTCCTTAAACAACACAGTTTCGTTCTGTTTTCGTTGAATTTCGTATCCTGCCATTACGGAAGAAAGGCAATGGAACGATATGTCGCGAACAACGTCCAAATTGTGTTCATGTAAGAACATGAACCATCCCAACGCACCAGAACTCCGTCTAAGAGAAAAATGTGGAGCAATCTTCAAGAAGAAAGACGTCAAGAAGGCACGAAAGCCAGTTGTCAGCAAGATGCAATTCACAGCAAACTGAGGTTCTGCGGCGAAGAAAGTGACCAAGGAAGCTGTGCAAAAATTGATGGAAGGAGTCAATCGAAATGTCCAGCAATTCGCATTCGCTAAAAAAGTAGCTGAGCACTAGAACGATCATTCTTTTCTCCTTCTGCTAACATCAAGCTGTGACGTATGCATTCAATCGACACTAAGTGACATATGCAGTCAATCGACAGCTGCACCGATCCTATTTTGATTTTTATCGTTCCGGACAAACGGAAGGCTAATAGCAATTAATGACACAGCTCAACTAGCAGAAATCGAATTTTAAGCTACTTTTTTACCAACTAGTTCATATGCTACTATGTTTTAATTGCCGCAAGATTCTACTGTATCGATTTTATTGGCATGTCCTGCTTAGCAGAAGGCAAAGGATTCTTCACATTACCTTTCGATTATGTCCATATGAGCCTGCCTAATCCTGTGGTGGCATTGCGCATCTCGAAACGAAAGGTTTATTGTATGCAAGCCTGTATGAAAAAGTCGATTCGAAATGGTTCCATAATGTCGCCCCTGGTTTTCCGTTCTAAGTTTATAAGTGATTTGCTCTAGAATACCTATCCGTCTTTCAATTTCATTGCTTCGTTTCCCTTAGTATTAAATTTGCCGGAAATAGCCAACAAAATCGATACAATACGTAAACTTTTTAGTTCACTCTATTCGTATTCGGCGTTCGATTAGATCGAGCGAAGCAATAGCAAAATTAATCCAACAATAAATTGGTTAAACATCGCCCATCATCCTATACAAACAAAATCATGCATTTTTCCCCTGAATAATTAATTCATGTGTGAAAAATGAAACATTTTGTTCATAACTAGTACTGTATATAAATTAAAAATAATATAAACGCATTATATGTTATAAACCGTCATACATAAATGGTCACCCAAACAATGTGTCTCACTATATCTTGTTCCTATGTAATATTTAGTTTATTCTTGAAATGATAGAGTATCGGAATAGCCAAAGTTGGACTGCCACAAACTGCCTATGAAAGCAAAAATCTGATAAACATAGTGCAAATTTATATGGAAAATAGTTTTAGAAGTCAAACCATTGATTTGACAGTATAGGGTCCCTCCAACAAAAAGTTGTATTTTAGTGATACCTGCAAGTTTGTAGAACATATTAAATTAATCAACGTTTTATCAGGTTTTAACGTGGAAAAGTCGAAAAACTGATTTTTAGGTAAAATTTACAAAAACAATAATTTTAAATAACAATAGTTATTTGAAACATAAGGGCATGTTCAGGAGTGTTTCAGTTCTAGATTCATAATTTTGACATTTCTATAATATAAAACTAAAAAATTTAAAACTAGCACTTGCTGTCCCCAGCTGCAGTTTTAGCGGATGTTCTATTCAGTTTAAAATTCATGTCTGGCCATGCCTTCAGGGTATGTTCAGGAGTGTTTTATTTTATATAGGAGTTTCAAAGTAGGACTGGAACTGAAACATTCACATCCCTAGCAGAGCGTTTTGTTTTATTATTTCGAACAGTTTTGTTTCAAAATTTAAAACTTATACAACGCCGTTCTATTTGTTGCTGATTTTAAAACACGTTTAGAACTGTGTTTTAAATACATGCAGTTTTCAGCAGAGACACTTAGAACCGATAGACTGGGGAAAAATAAATTTGAATGCAGTAACGCTGAAGGCATGGCGAGACATCAATTTTAAACTGAATTGAATACCGCTAAAACTGCTGCTCGGGACAGAAAGTTCCAGTTTTAAAATTTCCAGTTTTATATTATAGAACTGTCAAAATTATAAATCTGAAACTTACACTCTCCTGAACATGCCCTCAGCATTCCTGCATTCAAATTTATTTTTTCCCAGTCTATCGGGTCTAAGTGTCTACACTGAAAACTTTGCATGTATTTAAAACATAGTCCTAAACGTGTTTTAAAATCAGCAACGAATAGAACGGCGTCGTATAACAGTTTTAAATTTTAAAACAAAACTTCGAAATTATAAAACAAAACGCTCTGTTGGGGATGTGAATGTTTCAGTTCCAGTTCTACTTTGAAACTCCTATACAAAATAAAACGCCCTAAGAGCATGTTCAGGCGTGTTTCAGTTCTAGATTCATAATTTTGACAGTTCTATAATATAAAACTGAAAATTGTAAAACTAGAACTTGCTGTCCCCAGCAGCAGTTTTAGCGGATGTTCTATTCGGTTTAAAATTCAGGTCTTGCCATGCCTTTAGCGTTACTGCATTCAAATTTATTTTTCCTCAGTCTATCGGGTCCAAGTGGCTGTGCTGAAAACTTTGCATGTATTTAAAACACAGTTCTAAACGTGTTTTAAAAGAGCAACAAATAGAACGGCGTCGCATAACAATTTTAAATTTTAAAACAAAACTGTTCGAAATTATAAAACAAAACGCTCTGCTGGGGATGTGAATGTTTCAGTTCCAGTTCTACTTTGAAACTCCTATACAAAATAAAACGCCCCTGAACATGCCTTAATATTCTACAACTTTGCCGAAGGCATCTGCCCTCTAAAAAATTCGAGTTTTTTCTGCTCGGGTACTCTAGTCTATAATCAAAAGAGTTTTTATCTACGAAGTTGCAGAATAATATTGTGAACATATCGTACGAAGAAAGGCTTTAAAATAACATCTAAGGCCTCAAATAGGTTTTGTGCGCCGTACCCATTGCAGAGTTAAAACATGTTTTTATAATTTCTATCAAGATTGCCAGTATGTTGGTCTGCCCGCTACCTTTTTCCATTATCTTGCAAGCACACGCCATCATTTTTGACATCTCCGACATCTCATATATTTTTCACGCACCATCATTGACACTGTCTGTATATACAAGAGTAGTAGTCCGTGCAGAGTAGTGATTTGTTTTTTTTCCTGTTTTTGATCCGTGTTCTGGCCTGTTAATCATGCCACAAAATAGGTAAGAATAATTCCTCTTATCTAGCTAAGCACTGTGTGCAATACAATAGTGTTCTTCAATATTAGTTTTTTGTTCCATATTGGTTGTTTACGTACAGCGAATGTGTTGTTTGCCTGGAACCACTGATCGAACGGATAAAGGTGCTACGGTGCGCTCATCGATTCCACATCGACTGCATAGATCGGTGGCTTGCGATAAACAACAGGTGCCCCACCTGTAGAGTTCCATCGGGGGAAGCGATAGCCCCCGCAGAAGTCATAATACACGATGAGGATGATTACTTTGAGGAGTATACCACCGATGAGGAACATTACACGGACGAGCTGTTTGGTGATTATTCCGAGGAGGGTGAGGAGTATGAAAACGACCTCGAGCTCGGTTCGACGATCGATGATGAAGACAGTGTTGGCGAATCTGGTAGTGTTCACTATAACATTGAAGAGCAGGAAGAGGTGGACCAGTGGGGAGGACTGGACGTAGTTATAAGCGAGGACGAAAGGATCAACGAAGAAGACGTAGCTTTTTCGGATGTTATGAGTGAAGAAGAGTATCTGGCATGCCCACAAGATGAAGAGATAGATGGAGTCTGGGAGGAACCGGAACAGATCGACGAGTGTCACATTGAAGATAGCGGAGATGAGTTCGTGGGGACACCGTCGGATATCGAAGATGGCATATGGGAGGAATCCTATCCAGTTGAGGAGGTTTCTATTGAAGATAGCGGAGAAGAAAGCCTGCCATGGAGTGAACCCGAGGATGAACCGTACGATGACAGCCAAGATGTGTTCGAAGGGAATGACTGGGACGAACCTGATATCGAGAGCTACGAACCAGATTATGATATTATTAGTTAGGGTAATATTCGATTTTTCTATTTATGTGTAAATTTAGAGTTCCTTATAAAATATGTTGAACATAAATTTGATGCTTATTCTTTCCGAGCCGTTTTTTGAATTCTGATGCACGGAAATCGCGCAATACGCATCAAATGGATGCTTTTGCGTTGTTACCCACACTATTACGATCGTGTAATCGATAACATAGTTAACCCATGCGATTTATTTTCTTAGTTCTTTCCTTTTTGAAAATATTATTAAATCAAATTTAATATTGTGATATTTAATACAGATTTTTTAAAATTTATTTCAAGTACCACCGATGATAGTTACTGGAACATGATCTCATTATGGCATCAATATGGCAAAACAAATTACGACTTGCATCAAAGTTCTTGCATAGTACAGTCCTAGCTTGCGTAAAAACTGCCTCTGTGATTGCATGTGTGGCTGTTTTTTCGAAGCTTGTTAACGAGGACATCTTTTATTAGCTTAGTTCTAGTACCAGGAGAAACTGAAAGTACTCCGGAGTAAACAGAGAGACAATCGTTCCTGTATTCTCTTTTTTCCTCTTTTGGTAGCAAACCCTGCTAATTAGCATTTACTGCCGTGATCCGCCTAACAGTCCCATTTGCTATGGGTTTCCTATGCAGGTGGGACTGTTATGCGTATCACGGCAGATTACACGGCTAAAAATGTAGAACGAACGGGTAGTCGGGACGGGTCATGATATTGTCGGATAAGTAAAACTTTTTCCACAGAAATTGTTATCAACATTACCTTATTCAGAAGTACAGAAAACCAATGAAAAAATGGGTTCCTGAGAAAATTTCAGAAGTTTGCATATTGAGTTAAATTATATAATTAAATTATGATTCATTGAGGTAATTATAAGCGTACACGGCATACCCTGCAGAAGAAGGTGTGCGAACAATATACTCGCTGACTAGCAAAAATTTGACTGGCAACAAAGATCGAACGTGTGAAAAAGGTCAAAACGGAGAGAAAAAGAAGGTGTGGTTTGTTCGCGAGAGGATACTCATGTCGTTGTCATCAGTGCTTGTCGGAGCTATTTTTTATGGAAAATTCTAGAGAAAATTTTCAATAGGACGTAAGTAACAATGAGAGATTCTCTTTGGGGTCTTTCTCTTCTGTTCATTACTCGGCCATTTCAACATTTACTACTCTACTCTTTACATAATATTCTAGTAAAAACCGTCGGCTTTCGATATGTACTGAAAAATTAGTGCAAAGTGTTGTAATGACGTCGTAATAGACGAAAGAGAAAGTAAACAAAGAGAGGCTCTCATTGTTACTTACGTCCTATTGAAAATTTTCTCTAGAATTCGTATTTTCGGCATCCTTTTGTGTAAGTGCTAGTGGCTCCGGTAGGGACGTGATTTTCCTACAACCGATCAATCGTAAGCATTCCCTAGTAACAATTCTGGTCTTATGGTAGATTTATAGCCACTCATAAAACAGATTGCACTTGTAGCGTGCTATAAAACTTCAATTGTTACTTGGGTTGTTTCCTTGATAGAAAAGTAGACGTAAAAGTACTGAACAGTTTCCCAGTGAATGGAAGGAGTACGACGACACAGCGAAGGAACCAAATGAACTGTCGCTGAGGCAGGGTGCCATCATTACCAAGATTCAGTCTGGAGACTGGTGGAAAGGCACGCTGACGGCTACCGGCAGGACCGGTGTGCATTCGAATAATTTTGCCCAAATTCCAGACGATATCAATTTGCTCGTTTTGAGGAAGAAGACTGTCACCCAAAATAGGAGGTGTAAAGTTATCTACAACTACGGGGAAACGCTGACGGCTGGTGATGTCATAGAGATCCTCGTGGAGGCCTAGGAAGGTTAGTTGCGACGGAAATGTCGATGTGTTCCATCCAATTTTGTTGAACCAACTGATTGTGCCTTACCAACTTCAGCTAACCTATGAGTAGTACCGGGACGATTAGGAGGAAAAAAAAGACAAGACAACGTCCCTAACTCGCCAACGGCGAGGAAACCCTCAATCGATTTCCGGGTCGTGTGATGACTGCACGAAGATGAGTGTACCTCTTTTTACCTCCTATTAGAACCATATGTGAGTTGGGGCAATTTAAGTCTAGATTTGGCACAGTAAGGGTAAGACCCACGACACTCCGTGCGAGACTGGCACATTTTAGTCCTGCCAGCCATTCAGTCATCGGCTCGGAGAAACAGTTTGACTTAAGGACTCCTCTTTAAGTCGTCTCTTACGACATGCGGATCAATTTTTGGTTGAGAAGCTTTAACCCTCCGGAAGCCACACGGCCTCTAGGCTGGTTTTGTTCGGAGAAAGATAATAGACTGTTATGAATACCTCATTGTTGTAGAATAACTCCACATTATCAATTACGATTAACAACATGTCGAGATTAGTGATGAGTTCATCAGCCTTATTCTGCATTACGACGGATCAGATTTTCGAACGAATGTGATTCGATCGAAGTAGGCTTCCATTTGGTTTTGCTGTCGTTATTAATGCTGATTTCGGTTTTAGATCAGAGTCGCCCTAGGTTCGCTCTAATATTTACAAAATCCATATAAAAGTGACAGCTCAGAGCGAACCTAAAGCGACTCGGATCTAAAAACGAAATCAGCATAAGAATACAAATAACATTCGTTCGATCCGTCGTAATGCAGAATAAGGCTGCATATATTTGAATTCAGTGGTGACAACTGACAACGACTTTGGCGGAAAAAGGCATGGGTATTCGAACAAAAACTCATTGGAATGCACATGGTCAAGGTGTTTTTATTCTCAGGTGATACGATCCTCAAAAATGCCGATCAGCCATGTTGGTTTTAGAGGTTACAGCTAACAACATTGTTTACTAGTTCTCTCCACATGTTTGCTTGGATTTTAGTGGGTAAACCAGGTATCTGCTACGCCGCCATCATTTCAAAGCCAAGATCTAAAACGTCGCGTTAAGGTCGATCCAAAATAAACATAATCGATTTCATTCAACACAACTTTGGTCCAGTTCGTTTAATTTGTTGGTATCATGGCGAAAAGTTTTTGTTATGTTCAAAACAACACTTTTCTTCACTTTTCGGTCCAATTTTTTCACTTTTCGACAAACATCTAAAGATCGAGTTATACCGTACGGTGTATGATTAGTGCAGAACGAGCTTTAAGTAAAATGAGCAGAACAATCTGAACTGTCAGTGGGGCCCATAATTTGTGTGCCCGCTGAGGTGTTGACTTATGTCAGTTCAATGCAAACGGGTACGTGGGGTAAACAAAGTTTTTCGCTGTCATTTTTCTTCCCCGCAGTCTGCTGCACGCTTACCTCACTTCTCACCTACACTGTACCAAAACCGTAGCGTTAAATCGAATGATATTCTTGTTGGCCTGGCCCTTTAACAATTGGCAGTTGTGTTTTGGATGACTGCCATTTGATTTTTGTTGCAATCAACTTTTCGTCTTTGTATGCAAACATCAAATGATAGGCATACAAAAGATAAAAGCAAAAGTTGTAAAATTCGAAATAGCAATCATTCTGTTTTGAAATGTGATCATTTATTTTTCAACAACTAAAACGTCACATTCGATCAGATAGTCTCATGTTTAATTTATATAGCAAATAAGAAAATCGAACTACTCCAAATATTTTTTCGCATGCATGTCATCAAAAAATTGAATGAAAGTTGCTCGAACAGCAAGTCGATAGTTTTTTGGTTTTAGGTAGACCATCAGTTCAAAGGAATTTGTTTTTATATACTTCTTGATGAAATTGATGCAAACGAATATTATTTTAATTGGTTTATTTAAGAACTATTGGCTATTATAATAAACTTTTGAAAACATCTCTAAATAGTATCTAATAGCTGCTTTTCGGTGAGTTTGTATTTAAACAATTCCCCTTAAGTAGGACACACATATTGTCGCAGCCTAGATTTTACAAATTCGTATCCATAAACACAAATCAAATGCTTAAAACTTGCTACCGTACTATAAAAAGATGGTTTTTGCATTCCAAATTTTGCTTAGTATAGTTGCCAATCATAATGAATCGAGTCGCGACACTGCACCTTGTAGCTTTAGCATAATTTATGTTACTGAATGAAGTCAGCTGCTGACTGGCCTTTAGCTATTCATTTGAATGCGATTCTATTAAATTTATTAATGTTAAATCCCATGCTACACTTATTTGTTGTCGGTTATTAATCAAATGTAAGATATATCTAACGCAATCAAACGAAATAAAATAGTAACAATTTTTTAAATAAGATTATAATGAATTTGAAACAAATTCAAAACTCCCTTTATAATTTCCTCTATTTTTACGTTTGACAGATGGGTTCTTTTCAAATGTTTGGCTAGATATGGTATACAAATACAACATTTTTAGTTCAAATCTGTTTAAATAGTAAATAGTCTGAGGTGATACCCGGTTCCGTTGCTCCCTTCAGTATAGTTCGTTTGTTCTCCTCTTAGGATATTACGGAAAGAAGTTACGGAAGTTTGCGGCATCCGATTTGCTCTATTTTATTGAGATGCGTGGTATTAGAAGAATCCTGATGGACGGCTTTGAACAAAGAGAAACAATATTGATCACAATATATACGCGAACGGAGGTCTTAAGGAGGTGGAATGTACGTAATGTTTCAAAGGTTTTCTTCCATTTAATTCCACTATTAAACATAGTGGAATTAAATGGAAGAAAACCTTTGAAACATTAATATTGATCAATGATACTCCATATAATTATCACAGATCCTAGCTGTCGAAATCGTACAAGGATATATCTTCACATTCAACGAGAATTTAAAAAGATGCTACCCGTAGGATGCATCCAGTCAGTCGAGATTTAGCGTAGTTTGGATTTACTTCATTTCCAACCAAGTATTTTTTTGAAAATTACTCTTGGTAATAAGAGACGGCAATTCATAGGTACACCTAAAACTGTATGGCTGTGCGATGATGTATTTGATACCATCGTATATATAAGAAAAACATCCGTCTTCTCAAGCTTAAATAAATCCAGGACATTGTCGTTTGGAAGTTGATTAATATATAGGAACTCAACGGTTTGTTACTTTTTCTGTAAAAATGGACAAATTGATACGAGCCGCTGATATTTGAAAATTGCTGTTCGATTGGATCAATACTACGTTTTAGTCACATTCGTTTCGGAGAACCTATTACGCCAAGCTCTTTGAATAGAGGAAATATGCTAGCGGAGCATGTCTGCTTCCATTCACGAACAATAGATACAAAGTTGGCCACATCTAGCGAGTCATAGCTGTAGGTATAATTTGTCCACTGGTCTACCAACTTCTTCGGTCAGGGTTTCATTGGTTTCGAATTCATCGGAGTTTTTCAAAGTTAAGAACTTATATGTCGTTGGTGCAGGAGACGCCAATTGCTAAAGGTTTATTCAAAATGGTCTCCACGGGAATGCGCTGTTTTCAAATATCCAAACAAATCTTGTTTGGAAATCCGGACGTCTTGTACAGTGTGTAATTTTACTAAATTTGATTGTCTTTGAACATTATTAGTTTCTTATTCGAGGGACATGTGCAATTTCTTTTTCTCACTATTATCACCGAACATGCCATGATCTTTTACTTTGTTGGCACACGAACATCAGGACCACATTGAGCTATGCGGAGGCATGGGAGCTATACTTCTTAAATCCCTCTCCTCGCGACAGTGATTCGGAATATATTGGGTTAAATATATATGGCATATGGCACGTTCCGTATGTAGCGGCGGCAACAGTCCAGCCGGCGCGGTCATCGGGATAGAACCAAATTCGATCGCATATCGGTTCCTCATGTGGCATATCCTGCAACTCCCGAATGTGCAAAAATTCAGTGTATTGATTGCGGGACTGATACCGCCTTGAAAACAAGAATCGAGCAGGCCCGTGAAAATTTTCCAGACTTTTGGGTTGCCACACGTAACTACTCGTTGTGGAAGCCATATACCTCCGTAATATTTCGGAACCAGTAGTTCCCAATGATATCCATTGTGCTCTTACTGGGATATCAAAACTTAATGGCCATTTCGGCGTCACAATTGATGTAGGCACCAATTAACAGAGTTGGCATCCGATGAACGCTGTCCTATTCTAAAATGATTAACCAGATCGTGAAACTGACCGTGTACAAACCTTTGCCAAACATTTTACCTCTTGTCTTTTTGACACCTTATTCAATACTTCGTTCGCCTCGTCTTTCACAGTTGTTTGCTTTTTGCAATTCCAAGACCGTCGCGGATGATTTCCTGTATGCTCTCAAGACCCCCATGCCAGTGATATTGTCCGAAAATGGGCACAAATAAATCGTTTGAACTGGATGTATTTTTCCAGTAAACACTATTAACAATATTTGTTATTTTTCTTGACCTGAAAAACAGTTTACACTACCAGGTTATCGTTAACACTAATAAAATTACAAATATTTTTTTGCTCTCGTGAACGGATGTGGTTTTAGTAAATGCTGTTACTAGTAAAGAGAAAAAAAACTAAGAAATACTTCTCCCAATCGCATTGCGCGCGTCAAATGATTGTCATTTGGTTCAGCCCGAGCACTGAAAACAGATGAAATACGAATGATGAACTGCTGTGATTTGGAATGATGATTATCAACGCCATCGTTTACTTTTTCGAGTGCAATCAATTCCTTTACAGTTATGTTTATCATTTGAAAATCGACAACCTGTTCATTCCAATTCAAATATGAAGTCATTCGATCTTGAATTTACTATTTTTTGAATGATTGCCATTCGAAATCGTCAACATCGAGTTTTTAGACCGTTCATATGATAAATCATACGCTATATTGGAATCATTTTTGTTCAGTGTAGTTACTGCCAAAGACGATTCACCTTAGAACTCTAAGCACCTTGCACATGGTATTCGACACTATAACTACCAGGTTCGACTAGGTCTGTTCCGATACAGACTCAACAGATACTTGAAAATTACTCCTCGTACACAGGGCGAAAATTGCCTGGCTGCCTTAATTTGGGCATATCAGTAAAATACCGATCGACAATCACGTGTAAATTGCGAGGGTCTGCCCCAAAGGGAAAAAGAGCGTGTCCGGATAAGAATAAGAAGTGTGGCAGACTTGACAAACGCAAAACAGATTCAAGATAATCTGTATAAGGTGTATGCATGTGTGTACAATAATATTTTTGGTGGCAAACGCTTTGGGAGGCTGAAAGCACTAGTTTCTATATTCAAAACATTGCTTTAATTGTTTTTATTAACCTCTTTTTTGGGAAGTGAATCAGTATTTACGCAATGTCGATCTTGCCAATCGTAAAACCAAAACTCTCGCTTTACGTATGCCTTTACCTTATCTGGTACCATCTTGGGTTTTCACGTCATTTGCAGTTTGACAAGACCATAATTTGATGTTGGAACGGTCTATCCCTGAGAATGATCATAGGAAGGGCAATCCCTCGGTAAATTGAGCTCGTAACTTCATTCAAGAAGAAGAAAAGCGTAACAGGCAAAATAGATTAATCAAGTTAAAGAAAATCTGGGAGTATTTGTAGTCTAATGTTTCGAAATTGAACGGTAATTGTGTTTCATTATCGTTCATGATTCAGTTTGTTTACACGATTCGGCTCAAACTTCCAAATCAATTATTAATCTCAATTACTATTATTCAATTATATTTGATTACTCAAATATTATCATATGTGCCAATCAAAATAAAAACACGTTTCCATCTATCCGTCCGACGCTGCATTCGACGATTGCGTTGTAAGCCAATCCCTCCTGCAAACCCATTCACTAACTTGAGCAGATCTTGCAATCTATCCTAAATAAATATATAACGCGCGTTTTGGATCAATTTTGCAAGGCGATACTGTTGCAGCTTCTCCACTGACGTTGCCGATCACTAGGCGGTGCCATAAGTGCCACTAATCTGTTCATCGTAGCCACACAATCAAGGCTATTCTCTGGTGCGCCCCCAATGGGAATGACTAACCAACCAACGGCCATAATTCAGCTGTAAAATCATTAGCAGCAAAATGTGCTTTTTGGTATAGCCTGTGTGTATGCCAACATGCTGCAGCGGTTACTTGGATTGCTCGAAATATTTTGGCGTTCAGTTTCAAACATGATCGGAATAAGGTTAATGAAAATTGTTTCACTATCTCTTTCCATTATTCATGTAGCTTCTAAACCTGAAAAGCATAAACAAGTTAATCACTATCTAATGATAAACTGACCATCCCCAGTACAAACACGGGTCCCTTTTGTCTACCAAAAAAAAAAACCAAAACAAATGAAAGTGAAAATACAACCGTGCCGTCAGCAGTAAGAAAGAAAAAACTGCATACCACGCGAATGTTTAGCGAGTCACCGCTTGCTTCGCAACGAATGGTATCCAACCAGTCCCCTTCAAACCATTGCCAATCGATGACCGCGAGTTATGGCAGGCGGTACTCAAAGTTTTTGTAACCTCTTCGGCCCATAACTGCGAACCGTGCTAATTGCCGTTCAATGCCGTCACGTTGTTGTGCCGCTTCTTCGTGTGACTCACAGCTCCAGTAGTGAACATCAGTTCAGTGGTAGCTGCAGGTCAGCAATCAACTGTATTCGACGTTTTCGGCTCGGCTCACCAGAGAAATGGCACAGCTCAATGAATCGTTCGCAGGTGAACGATCACCTACTTCGTCGGTGACAACTGAGAACCAGGAACAGTCTCGGAAGTTAGTCTGGATCTCGCTGCCCTTCGAGTGGTTTGGACAAATCGGACGGCTGTTTATGGTTCTCTCTCTCTGATCAATTTATCCAATCAATGCTCGATCAATAATAACCTTGTATTATTTTTTCTATCTTCTACCTTTCAGAGTTACGGAACGATTCCCTCGAAGGAGCAATTGCAGGCCTGCGGTGGCCAGTGTCCGATCTGTCACGATAACTTCAACTCGCCCGTACTTCTCGAATGTAATCACATCTTTTGCGAGCTGTGCGTCGGGACGTGGTTCGACCGGGAGCAGACGTGCCCGCTGTGTCGGGCCAAGATCGTTGATGATCCCTCCTATCGAGATGGGGCTACCACATTTTTCCTGCAGTTGTACTAAATCGATTTTTTTGTGTCGAAGGCGAGGGAGCCAAAAAGTGCGCGAATGTAACCCGTTAGTTTAGCGCACATGCGATTTGGCTTGTTGTGAAGGCCAAACGCTTTGACGCTTTCTATCTGGTGAATGGTTTTTGCGAATCCGTTTCTACGATTGTAAATTTATGACCCATTGTTTTGAAAAACGTGATAAAAATTCAAGCGATTCAATTTGAAGGCATTGATCGCTACTGCTGCGTTATAGAGATGATTTATTTGTTTTGAACTTTATATTATTACAAAGCTGAATAGAAATTAGTTGGCTTAACAATAAGTTTTATTTAGTTTATCTGCATTCTATTCCACACAACTATATAGTAACTAACAACTATTGTGTCTAGTGTTAATAATAATGATAAACAGTAACAATATTCAAGTGAGTATGAGCAAATTTCGGGAGTGTGTTTGCGGTTGTGTAACGAGAGAGTATTTGGCACATTTAAGAAAAGAAAAGTAACTTTTAAATGCATGTCGAAAGTTTGAATTGGTAAGAAATGGCTTCAATTGTGGGCAGTTGGTGTATGCAACTGCTGACTGGTAGGCCACAAGCGGCACACTAATGGATAACAGTAACATGAATATTATTTTCCAAATAAAGAGAAATGTTAATAGTTTCAACATTGTTAGCTACAATACAACCTGTACACTAGACTGACCAGAGAAACGTTCCCTGTACTGATAGCACAGCACGTCATTCGTTTAGTTTAGTTGCACGCGCTCGACGATAGTAGAACGTGCGCTAAGCGTAGTGGTAGCTGTGTTATCTTGTTAGATTCCAACTTTCTGTGACGCGGCTTTCATATTCTGAATCGTGTATCTACATATGACCATCGTTTGTAACACTGTTAATCTGTCGAGTTGTAATTACTTTATTGCATTAAATTACTAAAAAGATGAACGTTATTTGCTGTTGAGACCCTCATTTCTCAATACTGGTGAATATAGGCATTCTTGTTGTATTAACCTGTGACCAATCGCCTATATTCAACATTATTGCGACACGATTTGGGAATCTTCTAGAAAGTATTAAACGGGGCGGAAAATTCCTGTAGGAATATTAGAATATATAAAAAAAGTGACTTGTTTTCCTTGTGTCTTAGGAGCAATGCTTCTTGAAGTCACAATTTTAGTTTGCCTTTTTGAGGGTCCAAATGCGATGGCCTAGTATTCTATAAAAATACTTCACGCGCTACTGGAGAAAGGGAAATCCGTTTATAAGGAACCGGTTTCCAGTCAGGAGTTATTTTTACCCGTACTGACGAAAGTTCAGACATGGCGTAAGTGAAAATGAAAATTGTCTGATAATAGCTGGTGGCCATTTGGAATTACCCTTTGTTAACGGGCTGTATAACCGATGGCTCAGCGAAAATGTGTTTGTTGATAACAGATATTGCATGTAACATTTGTACAGCTAACTACAAATTACTACATTGTTTTAAATTTCGTTGCATTAATTGTCCTCTCCCTGCGATAGAGCCTTGAAGACCGCATGGCATTATAGACTAATGGGGAGGTATCTCAGACGACCGACATCCTTTCAGGCTTAATGGAGGATGATTTGAATATTCACCCTTATTCTTGTATACGACGAATGCGAGATTCGTTCGAAAGCGATTCGAACGAATAGTAAGCCCATTTGATTTTGCTGTCGTTAACGGGAATACAATCGACTTTCGAACGCATTCGTCTTAAACAAGAATAAGGGTAATTTCTTCAATGGCAAAAATAATGCCTATAAGTCTCCTTTTCAACGCAAACCATATCCATCTAATACAACTGGCCCCTGTATAATCTCCTCCGGATCAAAGATTAGCCATTTAACAACATCGATATATCACGTGATCTAACTTAACACTCGGGCGTGTACGAATCAGTATTTTGTCTACGTACCCGCCCGGGAAGTAGAGATTGATGGTGTAGTCTCCGGGAGGGACTACAGTATTAATTGTGAAATATGGGGTCCTTCCAGAACCCTTCAGATAGTGAAAATTCTGTTACGCAAATAATAAGAAAACTTATTTTCCATCAGCCTCATTTCGCGCCGTTCGCCGGATCTGTTCTTCCAAATTTTAATTTGATTTTCAATTATTTAGGAACTATGCTGCCAGGGGTGCTTGATAAAGAGAGTAAATAAATCGAACCTCTCGTCGTCAATGTGACTATCATTGAATGGGTAACATGACCTATATCGAAACACTGATCATTTTGAAAGGTGGATGTCTCAGGAAGATTTGTCCAGAAAGTCAAGAGATTCTGAACGGTGGAACTAATAACTCGGAACTGTTCCACTAGTGCGGATGCAACTGTTCAACCAATGTTAAACACATTCTTTACTTCAATAACGAGATTATTTAGAGGGGTACTGTCTTCAGTAAAGTTACTCGAGTTACAGAATAAGCCTGATTATAAAATAGTATACATCTCAAAAGTCTAACAACTTTTTTGTTTCCGGTAAAGATCTAGACGAGGTCAACGGCTACGCGATTATGGAGAAATCAAATTGAAATAGATCCGCCAGGCGGTGCTACTGAGCATCTACTATTTTTCGAATTATATATCTCGATATCATGATAATTCAGAAGTGTGGTATCTTCGGCAATCTTCATCAGAGGGGTGGAGTGCTGCCCGACGGTTAACTTCAGAATTCATCCACTAGGCGGCGCTGGGGATAATACAACTTCTAGCAAATATTAGGAGATGTTTTATTTCGAAAGGTTAATAACTTAGGAAAATGACGTTTTATGTAAATTTTTAGAAGACAAGGGCTGTTTGATAATATAAAGATTAAATTGGATATCGCCCGCTAGACGCTAACGTAATACATTTTTTATTTCAGTATTATTGATGGCATTTAAAACTGGACTCCATTAAAGTGCGATTTTTCGTATAAAAGTGCGCTTTTACATTAAACCGTTTTCATGTATGAGGCGCACTTATTCCTCGTTGGATAATACATAAGTGCGTAATAGACACCAAGACAATTCAATGTAAAAGCGTAGTTTTATAAGGGTTTCCGCACTTTTAGTTGCACTTATTATGTGCGCAATGCGCTATATCTCAGTAGATATGAGTCATATAGGGGTAGCCTGGGAGACACAGACACCACCGTTGTTTTGCGAGAACCCAACTCAATTGCATTAAAAATCTTTTGGTTGGAGCAACTAACTCCATCTTGCAACTAACCAACATCAATAAAAGTCAATGTCAAAACGAGCCAGAATGAAACTGTCACTCCGATTGTAAAGACCCAGTCAAAAATGGCAAGTTGCTGGCTAACGGGGGGCTATTTGCCAACTCGTATGTGCTAATTGCCCTTCAAACTGCTGTCAATTATGGGGCTATTTTAAATGCAACATTTGGGCGAATTCTCGCCTTCATTTTTTGCCGCCCTACCCGCCCTTAAATCACCCATGGAACGCGCCATTTAATTGCCTAATATGAAAATTACAAATAATGCTTATTTTCGGATTAATTATCTACTCACATATGGCGATTTCGCTTGAACCTGAAACTGAGTCAGGTTCTAACCCCAACCGCTGTCAGTTCATACATTTTGACAGCAGTTGGGGTTAGGAACTGACTCAGTTTCGCCTCAAACGAAAACCACAATAGACTTATCAGTATACTAGGTAATCACCACCAAACTATAGGAAGAATCAATTGTGAAATTGGTATTGCACACCAAAACTTAGCATGTTCACAATCTAACGTGCATTAATAGGATTTTCGATTGATTGACACCGGTGTAGTGGAGTGCACTGAAACTGCACCGTTTTTGCACTTTCTAACAGAAGGGCAGAAAACTGGGTATGTTCCATTGACACTTCTGCTAGAAAGTGCAAAACCAGTGCACTCCACTGCACCGGTGCACATCAATCGAAAACCCCAAAAGTGCAAGCGAGAACACGCCAATTGTTTAAAAAATAATTTTAAGCTTAAGCCAAACATGAGACGCCATGTTAGAAAAAAAAAACGCGAAAAACAACTAGTCCATTTCAGCCGCCAGAAAATTTGTCTAAGCATAGAAATTGCCTTTAAATCGCATTCGCAAATTCGCCTGACCCAAAGGCCTTAGTATAAAGGTACGCAAAGAGTGTGCAGTAAGTGAAGCCGAAAAAAGTCTACCTATCGAGCAAAATTAGAATCCAACTTTGCCACAGAGGTATCAGAGATGGATTCCAATTGTGCTCGATAGGTAGGCTTTTTTTTGACTTCACTCTTTGCGCAACTGTTCTCTATAGACTGTGGCCTGACCATGTTCGTCCGCATTTTTTTTTTGGCTGGGGAACGTCGGGGTAATGGAAGCAGAGTTGCCATTTATGCAGATTTATCTGTACTATACAGATTTTTAAGCGCAGATACAGACCTGATACAGAATACAGATTTTCAATAAACAATACAGATTTACACAGGTTTTTAAAAATTTCGATTGACAACGTTATTGGCGGACACTTCCTGCAGCCGTTTTAATTAAGAATAACAATCTCTTCAACAATTTATTGTCAACTGAACCGTAACAATTTTTATATTAAAAAAATATTAAAAACTATTGTACCGGAAAATTTATAGGTAACTGCAAAGTACTCATTTTAAACGCCTTTTTAATGTTTGAATTTTTAGTAGACAATACTTAAAACTTTTAAATACGCATCAATTATCAAAATTCTTTTTCTTCAATGAATACAGATAAATCTATACCGTTTATTCAAAACGTAATGTCTAACAAATGTAAACAAACTGAGTTTATTATGCCAAATGAAAGCTAAGTATTGACTCTTTATCGTCCACAAACAATAGAGAAAAATGATAACTCTTTATATGTTAATTTAATCTTAAGTCAAAATGTCACATATAGTATACCAAAGCTTTGCTAATATTTTGTAGATGTGATGTTTCTCCAAGTCGACTGTAGTTAGTATGTTTTTCCAATGCCAAACATCATATCTAAACTCTCGGTTGCAATACAGCACATGAAATATATCACAACTACAAGCCCGTCTCTCTAAACGTCACAGTAAAATGTACCATCTACAAACGGAGTTGCCAAGACCACATATGTAAAAGAGCATAATAGCAAAAGTGATCGGCAAAATGTAATAAAATAATAGTTATCAATTATCTCTCTATTATCTTCGCGAAGAACATGCAATATGCTTATACGATCCTGCAATGAGTTAATGCAGAGGTGATAGTAGAATTAATAGCCTTCTGTGTGCTTTAATTGTTAAATTAATTTGAAAATTGCAAGGAAATTTTTGCACGCGATTTTCTCTGTTTGACGTTTCTGTTAGATATGATGTAATAAAAAAACGCTCTAGAAATACAGATTTTTCATAATGAGGATACAGTTTCAATAAAATCATCTGGCAGCTCTGAATGGCAGTATTGATATCGTACCCCTGCTTGAAAATATTTTCGAATCGTCAGTTTTCTTGATTTTTTTATTGAATCGGCAAGAACAATGGAATTTATTTCGGTTTTACGTAATTCGGTGGATTTTCGAAGGAATTGAAACATGATATTACAGTCGTGATTCGCTGGTTGGACACTTTTTAACTGGACCGCTTTTTAGTTGGACCATTGTCCAACTAAAAAGCATCTGAATGTCAAAATCTTATCCCAAATTTACTTTAACAATCAATCTGACAATTATTAGAGATGTGAAAAGATGCAATTACACTACTAACGTCTTCTTTGGAGAGTTTTTGACATCTGTCAGTCGATCCAACTAACGAATCAAATTCGTTAGTTGGATAGAGGTGTGGCCCAACCAGCGAATCACTACTGTAATTGTATTTTAATGGGTAGTGTCCGTTTCTCCCTCCCAGGTGCAGACTATGAATTGCTAGAAATTCAATTCTAAACCACTTGGCATATGTTAGGCCAAAGAGCACCAAATGCCATTTTAAGACACGTTTCTAAAAATGCTATTGCATCCGATGTAGTGCTAGAAATACCTACATTAATTTATTTTTGAGCAGTCAAGTAGTAATTGAAAGCAAATTAGAAGCTTTCTAAGTTAGCAGAAAGTTAATGAAAAATTAATTCTGGCTTGAAAAATACGAGATTAAAATTATCACGCTCAGTTCGGTTAAAGGCTACCCTAATAAGCATCTTATGATCCAAGAGCCTAACGACCTGTTCAGGGTATAATCCAAACAATATGTGGAATCGTTGGACTATATGGGTTAAAGTTCGTGTATAATTTTTTTCATTAGGGTACTGTACACCTCGGCAATTGGATCATGGAATTTGGGCCAGGATTTTGTGCCGGATTTTGATCACGGAAAATTTTCCGCCGTTATCTCTCAAAACTGTCAAACTTAAAGTTCTGCTGCTTCTATAAAATACCAGTTGTTTCAGATCAGCACAGATTTTTAAACATAATAGAAACATTACTTTTCCCGTCGGAAACAATTCATGTTGACTTGTTTCCGGCTGGATTTTTGGTGCGAAGAATTTCTAAAATCCGTGACGTTTTCCAGAATTGGATTTACACCTCGGGAATCTTGATGTTTCCGTGTAGAATATTTTCTGACACGGAAAATCGAAAATCCATCTCCCATTTGAAATACATGGGGAATAAAATCCCGTGATCATATTCCCGAGGTAAACATTAGCCTTAAGACTTAACGCAGGCCCTTTGGTAGTGAAGCATGTCGAGCATGTCAAACTCACAGTTTATAGAGAACAGTTGCGCAAAGAGTGAAGTCAAAAAAATCTACCTTTCGAGCACAATTGGAAGCCAGATCTGATAACTCTGCAGCAAAGCTGGATTCTAATTTTGCTCGATAGGTAGACTTTTTTCGGCTTCACTTACTGCACACTCTTTGCGCACCTCTATACTAAGGCCTTTGGTATAGGTTTTTACTGTGTCTTACTTGTTCTCCCTCACACCACAGTTTATAGAGAACAGTTGCGCAGAGTGAAGTCAAAAAAAAGTCTACCTATCGAGCACAGTTTGAATTCATCTCTGATACCTCTGTAGCAAAGCTGGATTCCAGTTTTGCTCGATAGGTAGACTTTTTTTGGCTTCAAACTCTGCACACTCTTTGCGTACCTTTATACTAAGGCCTTTGCCCCACACTACTTTTACAGTAAACGGCAAGTTGCGGCGGTTTGCCTAGAACAATGTTTCAATAGTCTACCGTTCGCCGGCATGTATTTTAACCCGCCTAGTCGCCATTTCGTTTAGTGGGCCAATACGCATAAACAGAAAATAATTATTATAGTGTGCGTGGCGTCGAAATCGCTGCTGTCATGTAAAACCAGCTTGACACTCGACATTCGATACTGTCTTGTTTCTGTTTCGGCCGCGTTTGTGTTGAATACCTGAAAATTTGGTAAGTTTCGTAAGTTAACTGAATAAAAAACATTATAGCTCTTAAAAGTAGTTTGTTAACCATGAAGTATAAGATTTCTTTGATATTATCAAACAGTAAATGTTGTGATTTGTATTCTTCATCCGGTATAAACATCCGATCCGCTACTTCTGTACATTTCAATATTGGGCTTGATCCAGTACTCAACTCTTGCTTCCAAACAGAAGCAAAAATCGCTTCGCTTTGGTGCCGGGTAAAAAAAGAGAAATAGCGCATACAGGAACACCTTTCTCCTTGTTTGCTCCAGAGTATTTCCAGTTTTTAGGAGTACTGATAAATATACTCGAGTGCGAAAAGGTAATTTTACTAGAGTAAAATGTACCCACCATACCCCTCAACTTAACTCAAAAACAGTAACAAAATGGCCCTTCGTTTACGTACCTTTATGTCCTAGTAAATAGTCGATAAATAAAATTTGTTTCGATTTGACAGCGGAGTTTAAAACTTGTGGCACCTGTTATCGCCACGGCCAACCTTGACGTTAGTTCAATACAACAATGGTTAAGAAAAATATAGTTTTAAATTTAACCACTAAAAACACCTAATCTATGAAATGTATTTTCTCAAATTGTTAACTAGGACTTAAACCGTTTGATTCAGTTCATTTCTCGCCGGAATAAAGCCGTGACATGCAGGGAACCAAACGCCCCGCTGCTGCTATCGAAGGCGAAGACTACGAGGAGCTAGAAATGTAAGTGTACATCTGCAACAACTAGAAATGATTCATTAACTTTTCAACCTGGCCCTTTCAGCCCAAATGACGATCCGTCTGCTTACTGCAGGCTATGCTTCTCCATCACCCAGCTAGAGCCGATCTTCGGGAATCCTCAGGATAGCAACGAATCACTTACCCATTTGATCGAAATTTGCACCGGCATCAAACTTAAAGTTCAGGCCGATTACCCATGCTCCCTCTGTCGACTATGCTACAACAAGTTGAAGGAATTTCAACAATTTCGTAAACTGTGCCAGTCGTTGAATCGGGTAGTTCGGCGTGCGAAAAAGGAGGCCGAAAATGGTCCTATTGTCGCTACCGCACCTCTCCCTTCACTCGTTCCACCGCCTCTATCTCTTTCCATTCCTGTATCTGCTCCCACCATTATATCAACGGCTTCGGCTATGGAGGAAACCGTACAGGAAGCTTTTTGGATACAAGAACTAGCGAATGATGAAGTGGAGTTCACCGGGATGGTTTCCCAGAATGAAACATGCGAGCCTACCACCGAAGAATCTCAAGACAGTGAAAAGGATATGCCATATATCAAGCTGGCCAATGACTGGTACTGCTGCAAGCTTTGTGCGAAAATCTTCGAAAATCTTCCCAATCTGATGGATCACTTTCGAAACAGCCATACCGAAAAGGTGCAAGTATACAGTTTCTCGCAAACTCCCTCGGCCGCAACGCTGGATTACAGAGTTCGGGCTCTCAATATCGGCGAGGTGTTGGTAGGTGGAACTGTTCAGTACAAATGTGACTCTTGTGATACTTTGTTTAGCCAGAAGAGAAACATTGCCCGGCATCGCTGGAGATACCATAGCTCCCACGCGGAAAAATACCCTGTCGTAAAGATTGTCTGTGAAATCGTGGGCTGCGAGTGCTTTTTCATGGACTCGAAAGCATACCGGCGGCACCTGATCGCCATGCATCCCAACGAGCGAGCGCCCGATCCGGGACCCAACGGAGTACTGTTGGATCATTTCGTCTGAGCGTATCCCAATGGTGTTGAGTTTTGCAGTTTACCTACAAAATAGTGGAACTTATTCATTCGTATTATTTAAAACCGGTTCATCAGTGAGTATGATCTATAAAACTGTACTTTAATTCGTTCTGTAATCTAATGTTTTGAAAATAATTTCAGCAAATATCAGTCAATCAACGTAGATGTGCACAAAAATACCGAAGAAAAATCTAATCGGAACCAAGATTCAATTGGTTTAATATATTCAATGAACTTAGAAATATGAGCAGCCAGCTCAATTATTGTGCGAAAAATAGAAAACTTAGTTAATTTATTTTTTTTTCTCATCATTTAAGGATGTGTTAAATTTTATACACTGTGGTCTGCTAAACTGTGAAAGAAATCAAATAATTTAACAGCAATATAATTAACATCATAACTCGCCGCAGTATTGTTTCAATAATCGTGTATGTGTAGGACATAAAGACAAAAGAAATGAACCAGTCAGTTCGATCAAAATACATCACTTTATTAGTAGACACATAGAAAGGAATTCACACTCAGTCCCGTCTATTGCACCGGATCTTTCGACTCCTCTTCGAATATTTGACCGCAAAACTCGCACCGGTTGGCATCTCCCATGGCACGCTCGTGGAACATTGTCTTGTGCTGCTTCAAGTGCGACTTGGTACGGAACCACTCGCCACAATGGTTGCACGCGTACGGTATCTGACCGAGATGAGCCACCAGAATGTGATACTGCAGCAGCCGCCGCTTGTCAAATGGCTTGGAGCACACCGAGCAGCTGAATGTTTCCTGAGGTGGATCATTCCAGTGATGTTCCTGGATGTGCACCAGAAGTGCCTGGTAGGGTGAAAAAGTGACAGCACACTTCTCGCAAACATGAATCCCGTCCACCTGGGCGGTATTTTTTGTACCACCACTAGTACTTATATGCATTTGTATCTGATGCTTGGAGCGCTGTTTTGAATCAACGAACATGCTTGGACAGTAATCACACTTGTGTCGTTCGGTGGAGTAGTTAGGAGAAGATTTGTCGTGATAACGATCTTTATGTCGGGACAGACCCACTCGATTACTGAAACCAGCATCACATTCGTCGCATTTAAATGCCGGACTACTTGACCCGCTGCATTCGACCGAATACGTCTGGGAACAGTTGGGACATTTGTACATCTTGGACTCATCCGGGTGACGCATTTTGAAGTGTTCTAGTAACACGGACAGGCTCTGGAAAGCTTCCGAACAGAACTTACATCTGTGCCAACTGTCCTCTGTCAGCACGTATGGCAAACTGTCTTCATCGCCGAGCAGTGCTTCCGGATCGGCTTTAATGTCAATTGTCTCAGATACCATCAAGGTTCCTGTAGTGTCAAGTTGTGGCACAGCGACGGCTTCCTGCAGTAGAGCCAGTTCCCTCTTTCTGGTCCGGATAAAGTTGTCTAATTTCTGGCATTGGTCCCTGAAACGCTCGAAATCTTCCAACTTGAAACGGCAATTCTGGCAAACAGCACAAGGAAGATCCTCCTCGATCATCAGAACAACGTGGACATTTTTAGCGATTAGATTAATAAGATCCTGTTTTGGATCGCACGGATACAGCGGTTCTACCAGCGAGCTGGACAAACAGAGGCGGCAATAGGTAATCGGATTGCTGCTTGGGCTGAAACAGAACTAAAATGTTAGAATGCGGCTTGGAACAGACACACCACACAGTATTACATTTCCAGCAAAGCGGTTACCGTCGCAGCTTCCATGGCGGATTTATCCTGGGATCCCGCAGAAACCGCAATCAATCGATTTAAAGTGGTAACACACTGAACGAGATTGTGGGAACGTCAGTTTTGTTTATGGTAAGGTGTTTATTATGCAAAAATCGATAACTTGTTTACGGAGATTATCAAGCCATCTGAAACCATTAGTTGTGATGGTGGTAGTGGGGATTTTTTCGTTTTATCTGTAGTGTGATTGTGCGGACAGTGTGCGTTTTAAAAGTCTGCCTATCTGTATTTGTTTTGCTGTGCCGGAGCTCGTTTTTTGAAAGGGCTGCCAATTGGTCTTGTGTGAATATTTTAGTGCGAAAGGCTGGGGGATATTGTACGTTACATCGAAAACGCGCCCTTCATGTGTTTTGTAGCGACGAAAACAGTGAATGGTGTTCTGTCTAATTTTTTAAAAGAAGTTCTTGCTACTGCAAGGTTTACGAAACGTTTGAATTAAAGACACTGAAGACTCGCCATCTCAATCTTATTCTTATTATTTATCTGTAAGTGTCATTCCAATCGAGCACGAGACCTGTCAAAAGCCCTCAATCCGAAGAAAATCGTTTCGAATCCTTCTGAAACGAGGGCCGTTGACAAGTCTCGTGCTTGATTGGAATGATACTAACAGATAAACAAACGGTTGACGTGTCAAGTCTTTATCCAGAGGGATTCAGTGTATTTAGTTTAAAGGGACCCTAAATTAATTAGTCAAAATAGTTCAATTCATTAAAAGCAAACACTGTGTTCTGACTCGAGGGTTCTTGTAAATTTGCGACATCTTAATACCCTATGAAAGAAATGTGATGACTGGGTTTGTTTGTATCACATATCGAAATAAAATTAGTATGCTAGGATTGACGCTTCGACTACTATTTCTCCTTTGTATTTCTGTAGTTAGTTGGGGTTCGGTCACAAATATAAAAATACGACAACAGGACAAAGTCTTTCAGCGATGTGGTTTTGACGTTTAAATTATAGGGCAAACAAATTGCAAATTGGGAGGCAACAACATGGTCATATGAGGAAGGTGGTACAGTATAAAAATGCGAGATCTCAGCGGATGTTTTTTTTTAAACGTTGCCTTGAATGGGACGTTAATATGCATGTTTAGGGGTATGCGTGTTACCCTTATTTTCTTATGCAGATTATTGCTGTGAGTTAATATCTCAAACCTTGTTTTATTTCTAAGACCGAAACTATTAAAAAACAAAAAAAAATTTAGTTTGCTTCTGTTTAGGACAATAACATATCCAAACCCATGAGACCAGTACGACTTTATATAGATCTACTATAATTGGCAAATGTAACTTGGGATTGCAAACTGCACGCGGATTGCAAAAGTACCAGATCATGCTGTGTGGGGTGCTGTTTGGATAACAATAAGGGGACGAACATGTATACAGATATATCATTTAGTAGCACAACTGTCAGATTGCTAGCTGAATTTGGATCTGAAAAGAATAATTTTAGTTTAAAAATAATATGAGTGTACTCGTACAGACACCCGCTATAAATACATATGAAAAACTGAGACAATTTTTCCAAATTAAATCTCGAACGAATAATTCAATGCTGCCGAACTCAACAAATTCTCCACTAAAGGACACACGTTGATCCAAGGCACTGGAATGTCCGACACCAGAGTAGCTGAGCCAAGCCATCGGACCTCCGTTGATCAAAGGAGTTGTACAACTTCAATTTTGCCACACTGATCTTGACGAAGTGCCAGGTCGGATTTGGGAGATACAATCCAATGCAGCAATGGAAATCTAACGATATTCCGATTCTGTTCATAAGACAACGGTCAGTGCACAGTTATGATACAGACTAACAGACAACATTCATAAATAATGCTTTGCCCGCTTAAAGGTTATTTGAAATATATTTGTAGTTATGACTGTGGCTGCATTTTCAATGGTGGCGATTGTTCCCAAGCCTGAGGGGTAACACACTAGCAAAGGAGTTTTTAGAGGAATTTCCTTATAATGTTAGCACAGACTAACAGACATAACACTATGAGAGAATTCCCTGAAAAACATCGATCTGACAATTTTCCCAGAACACTAGCTCCACCTTTTATTTACAGTCCCAAATACTCACTTACTGGTGAGTTACCCCTCAGATTTGGGAACAATTTTTCACTAGTGGTCTATCCCCCATATGCTTGTTCATATGCCAGTGGCTCCATAATTTCAAATGTGGTCACAGTCCCAACTACAAATATATTTAAAATGACCGTTAAAGCGGGCGAAGCTTTGGTTTTGAGTGTTATGTCTGTTAGTCTGTGTTTATGTTTAATCTGTGTTTATTGTACTTGTAGACTTTTAACTACACATTAACTGTGTCAAACAAACGATCTAATCTCATCGTTCCTCAACAATCGCACTAATGCGTTGCGTAGCGTTGCGTTGTGACGATGATTTTGGCGGATTGCACACTGACTTCATCATGTTTGACTGCTGATTATCTAATAAGAGTTGCTTAGGAAATGGTAAGTAGGAATTCATACCAATCCGACCCACATTAAACCCTCAACAGCACGATAGCCATCATTGCCGGCCGCCCCCATCTTCATTGTTCACGGGGAAGGATAAAGGTAGACATTCCTGTCTACCTACTTAACGGAAAGACGACGATTCATCAGACTCTTCCATAGGTGTCGCGGAGTTGGTAGTTTGGAAGGGTATCAGGTCTAGGATTCGCTCCAAGCAAGCGATACGACCTATAAACCATATTTTATTAGGTAGTTGTTTAGTTAGTCTTTGAGTGAACGATGACTCGAAAAAGAAAAGATCTTGTTTAGTTTTTGGTTCTTTTTAAACTCTGGACAGCCGGCTACCGAGCAATTTGAACTCCACACAGCTGACCGTAGGAGTATTGCCTAGGTAAGCTAATCTTATCTGCGTAATGGACCGGATCGCTATTTATTGAAACAGTATTTAGACGGAATTTGTTACTTCTTCTCTACGATAAATTTATTGGCTTGAAAACTACCGAGTGATAACACATTATACAGGCAAAGATAGCGCGAGATGTTATAAATCATGGAAAATATTTCTTATTTTCCATATCGGATTGTTTTTGGAATACAAATATACGAGCGATAATAACGAACACTGAAGGGAAATATAAAGGATTGTTAACCTGATGCAAGGGCTTGATAGCAGTAACGGAGCTTGAAATTAGGTTCATAAAAACAGACGCGGCGAATTTTCAATACGTATTGAGCCGTGATCATCGATACTAGTCAGATTAGTTGTATTGGGGCTAATTTCCGATCAACTATTCATTTTTACGGCAATGTTTTCTCGACTAGATCTGTTCGCACCCTCTCATTCTGCTACTATCGGCAGAAGGCTGATAGCACCCAGTCGTCGCCGGTCTAAGGACCAAATGTCATCAATAGACTTAGACTCGCGTGGAGGCATGAGATAGGAAACTTGTGAGAATTTTGTTATCCCACCATTTGACGACCGTTCCTCAACAATCGCACTCATCTAGTTAAACTAAATAACACCCAGTCGACGGAAAGAACTATTATCTATGGGACACCACAAGGATCCTGCCTTAGTGCAAAATCTACAGTTTGTCAAGAGAACTGGCATGTGACAGCTTGTCAACATCAACAGCTTGTCACGGGAACTGGCATGTGAGTATCAACTGTATGCCGACGATTTACAACTCTATGTCACTGGTCCCACTGCCGGAGTCAACAGCATGATCGAGCTAGTCAACAGAGATCTTAAGGTTGCACAGAGAATGCGTAAAATTCGCAAACGAAAAAAGCAGTTTTTTTCCACACCGTATGTCAGATCTTCATAAAAATCAATCAGCGTATGTAGAATGTTGTTACTGTACTGCTGATTGATTTTTATGAAGATCTGACATACGGTGTGGAAAAAAACTGCTTTTTTCGTTTGCGAATTTTACGCATTCTCTGTGCAACCTTAATAATATCGAACGCTGGGCCAAAAAGAACCGTTTGTTTTGGAACCCGAAAAAACGCAGGCAATTATCACAAATTTGCATCAAATTAGAAAAATTTACTTTCCTTTTTTGCACAACTTTGCACTCTCTCACAGAACAGTTTGTTTTTATCAAACGTCCTACGCTGATCCACTTTGTTCCAAGCTTTGTTGAATTTGTTTAGCTTTGCTACTGGTTTATTGATATAAAACATTTTCAAAACTCTAAAAGAAGAATATCAGCTCATCACGCTTTAAACTAGTCAAAATAATTAGTCCAGGTGTTTGTGTTTCGACTTCGTCTCTTCAGAACCACGGCACTTGACCAATGCACCTGGCTGACGCTAAGTCCAAAATTGGAAACACTACTTGTGAATGTGAACACACTAAACGACTTCTACCTTACGATGTCCCGAAGGTGAAGAGGTTCTGTGTGCTGATGAGACCTACTGAAATCGAACACTTGTTTTCAGCCTAGCAAGCGAATGCTAGCAAATGCTATATTACACTGTGAGGAGAAAATTGGTTCAAAACCGTTCTTTTGCATGAAGGGCTATTCAAAACACTTGCCGGAAAAACCAGTGGCCGAGCGGAATGTTGCTTTTTGTGTTTCCAGCATCTATTTTGCATAATTTTTTATCGCGATTTTCTAATAAATCGATTGATGTTCTTCTTTTAGAGCTTTGAAATGGTTTTAAGTATAAACCGGTGATAAAGCTGTACACAATTTTTCCTGCACATACTGCCAAGCGTAAAATTTTTTATTCATGCTTAAAAAAGGTTTCTTGACCCTTAAACAGTTTTATCCAATCAAATAATATTTCCATTCTCGTATTGTTAAGTAGTGGTATTATCAACAGGTTACTGTGCGATTGATTAATAATTTATAAATTACAAAATTATTGCATCGAAACATTGAAGTTTCCTGTAAAACTAGATCACCATTAGCTGGTGTGAAAAATGTACAATACATACTTCATTTACTTAATTTCAGTGTACGTTAAAATCGCTCAAAAACGCCGATTTGCAAATAAACGTGTAACACGCACGCGAAAACCGCGGATCCGTGTGTATTATATGCGATCGATGTGTGGGTGCAGTATTGCTCATGTTCCTTTTGCTCCCTTTCGCCAATCATTTTATAATACCTGTAAACATTTTTTCAAATCCCGTCGATGGTGTTGGTGCAATCGTCGGCGTATAAACAGCCCTTGACAAGCACTTGCAAAAATTGCCGATGACAGAAGAAGCAGCAAGAACGAAAATTTTCTGACGACAGGAAAAAACAGAAAAAATGGATCTCTCGGCCACTTCCAGGGAGGATCCATTTTCTGCGGACAGTCTTTTCTCCCAGCAGGACCTCCCGCTCGTGTAAGTATCCCGATTTGGGCCGGTTTTGTGGTGTTTTATGGTTGTGCTTTCATGGCGTTTTTTTTTCTTTCTATTACTCCTGCAGGCCAAATGAGAACCTCGAGTCATACTGTCGCTTGTGCCTCACGACGCCCGACGTTGAGCCCGTGTTTCCAATGGGAAGTGATCCGAATATTTACGCACTGGAATTGATCGGAAAATATATTGGCATCGATCTGACCAGCCAGGAAGATATCCGTTGTGCCATCTGTCGGCCATGTCAGCTTATCCTCGACCAGTTTGATTTGTTCCGGCAAAATTGTTTGAAGGTTGATATCGCCATTAGACGGAGACGATTGGGGCTGGATAAGGTGGTGAAAAATGAACCACTGGATGATATGGACGGGGAGGATGGGGAAGAGCCGGCGTACATCCGTCTGGCGGATCGGCACTATCAGTGCCGAATATGTGCGGAAGTGTTTCCATCGCTGACCGTATTCATGAATCATTGTAAGGAGCTTCATCCAGACGATGCAAAAGTTTTTAAATGCAAATATTGTACCAAATCGTTTATGACCAAGACGGCACGATTGCAGCATATCCGGTCTCACCAACCTAACAATGCGCAGGAAATGGATATGAACAGCGATCGGATTCAGGTTTGCGAAAAATGTATGGCCACCTTCGATTCCTACAAATTGTTGAAAATACATCTTAAAGATCATACCAACGATCCTAAGCAGGATCCTCTTACATGTACTACTTGTCAGAAACAGTTCAGTAGAATTACGATTCTTCGTAATCATATTCTTCGTGTGCATTTGGGTAAACTTCCACACGTTTGTAAGCATTGCGGTATTAGTTTTGGCTACAGCCGACAACTTCTTGTTCATCTGCAAAGCGAACATGGAGTTATAATATCAGGTCCTGAACTGATGAATCAATCTGGTCAATCGTTGAATGAAGATGACGAGCAAGAGGAGGAAAATCAATTTGTACCTCCTGCACCTGTAGTAGAGCCACCACGAGAAGTAACTCCTCCGCCGCCATCAACCCTACCTCAGGCCACGTACAGTAGGAAGAAATCCGACTACATGTGCAGTGAGTGCACCGCCTATTGTTCCACCCAGGAAGAGCTAAGAACACACCGCAAGCTTCATCAGGATCCGAGCTGGTGGAAGTGCATCCACTGTCGCAATTTCGTCAAACACCAGAAGATGCACCTGATGAAGAAGCATCCCTCGATCGATGCGGACGATGTCGATGCGGCCTTCCAGTTGCGCTACCGTTGCTGGCTTTGTCGAGTCTACTTCAAGTCACTGCAGCAGATGGAACAGCACGTCACCAGTCGGCATCAGGTTGTACTACCGAACAGTACTCATCAGGTAGACCACGAGTTACCGAAGCAACAACAGCTTACGGCATCGGAAATGCAGCAGTCATTGCTACCGGTGATGGCGGTACCACCAGCTCAATCGCTTCCTCTAGTACAGCCACCACCAGTACCGGCGGTGGCGGCGGCACCAGCACTACCGACATTACCAATGATGACCGCTCAGCCGCCAATGCCGATTGGAGCGGAACATTTGCCGTTGCTGCTGTCGCAGCTCGAGAATGGAGCCTGGGATTATCTCAGAGATATGGCAAGGTTAGTGGTTCTTTGTTTCTTCTATAAGGTACCTGCTAAATGTTTAGGTATTTCTTTGAAAAAAAAAAAAATGTTACTAATCTTTGCGTGATTATCGCCTAACCGAACCCTGGCTTATTTCGAAATGATTGCTTTTATGTCTACTTGATTTTTATATTCTTCGGTTGGTCGGATATCTGGGTAGTTTGGTATTTTTGTCGTGCGAACGACCAGGTTTGTTGACTACGTTTCGGTGATGAGTTTTGCTTTAGTTTTGGTCATGTTCCACTAAAAATAATAAAAAACTAAAATTAAAGGTTTGAGATGATATAAACTCGGATATATTATGGTTACGTCTAAATGTTGCGAAGAATTACAGAAATTCAAATGAAACATGTCATGAAACTAGGGTGAGATCTTTCCATAATCTAGAGCTACTCCGATCATGACGGTGGCATGTAGAAGGGTGAACATGTTGTGACGACGGCTACCTTTATACTATACTGCCCGTAAATCCATCCGAACGCTGGGTATAGATTCAAGGATGCTTTGGAATCTTCGGCAGCACCGCATAGTAAATGAGAATTTTGCCTTTGAATCTTCCTCCAGATTGCCCGAGAAAAAGCTGATGAAGAACGATAGTTATCGATCGATTAGTCCAGAGGAGGGACAGGATTACCACCAACCACTTCGAAAGTTTTGTCCGGACACATTCCACTATCTTATGCTTACGGGAGGTTATACCAGGAAACGACTCAAGTGTTCTGACTGCGATCAGCTGTTTGTTTCGACAGTTAGTTTAAAGCAACACTATTCCCAGTATCACGAGACGAGCTCCGCTAGCTTCTCCGTCGATCGAATCTTTTGTTTGCCATGTAGTTTATCGTTTGCCGAAAAGAGTTACTACGAACGGCATCGGTGGGTGTATCATGAGGACACCACCATCTTGCAACTGAAGGCTTCTTCCGAAGGGTTTAAAGAGTTACTAAAGTGGCAAAAGGTTGGTTCAAGAACCCTATTTGCCTGTCCCATATGTTTGAAAATCATCCGGAATCGTAAGCGACACATGCGAATCCGCCACGGCATGGTGTACGATGCCTGGAAACATCGCTTTTTCGTTCGCTACAAATGTAGTCGCTGCCGAATTTTGCTCAAACAAAGGCGTAAGATGCTCATACATCTGCAAGTTTGTGGAGGTTTTGATGAAAACATGAACGAAATTGGGAATTCTGGGGAGTCGGGTGGAACGGAAAATTGTATAAAAGAGGATGATCCTACGATCGGAAGTGGAGATACCCTTCAGTTGAAAGATATTGATATTGAGAAAGCAAACGACAACCTACTTCAAGAAGTTAAGATAAAACAAGAACCAGAGTTAGTTATAGAAGATAGCGAATCTATGGAAATTGCTTCGTCGATCGACGATAACCACGAAAATGATGTTATTGAAATAATTGATGATTCAGATGAATTTATCGATGTCACTGAACAAGCGCAAGTAGTTCAAAAACCTATAGAATATGATGGTGGACCTGATAATATAATCGAAGACACCGATCAACTAGGTTTAGATATCGACGATGGCATTGTTCTAGAGTTCATTGAAGAATCTAAAGCACCTGAAAAGGAAATTCCACCAATAGTAAATAGTCTGCTAGAGAAGGCCGTTTTTACCATATACGATAGTACAGATGATGCCGTTGAAGAAGAATCACAAACAAATGAATCCGAAAAAGTTATCCCAACTGATTCCGAAACGGTCGATTCTCAACGCTCTACACCGACGACAGAGTATAACGACGACCCCTCTAGCGAAACGGACAGTGACATGTACCTCCAAATAAACAATTCGTTCTACAAGTGCAAATATTGCCCACTGACATTCCGCCATGCGTCGTTGATCCAGCGCCACGTCAAAATACGTCATCCGACCAAATGGAGAAATTTCGGATGTTCCCACTGCAACAGAAAGTTCCCGTCAACCATAAACCGCGATCGCCATGAACACTTCCACAGCTTGAAGCATCCTTTCAAGTGCACCGATTGCGACCAGATGTTCAACCGCAAACATCCACTCGAACAGCACACGCAACTATTCCACCGGATCAATTCGAAATCTTTCACCCTCCGTCGTCTGAAATGCCTGTACTGCTCTCGGTCGTTCGTCGAACGTAAATACTACAATCAACACCTCAAGGTCTATCATCAATACCGCTCGGAACGAATTCAAGCTCTTACCGAAAAAGTCCAGCTCTGCGAAAGATGCGTCATAACGTTCAAGACCAAGAAATCCTTACAGCAACACATAAAACAGGTTCACAGCTCGGACCGCGCACTGCACAATTTCGAATGTCCCCGGTGTGACAAAGATCTGAAAATTCGCAGCACTCTAAGACTCCACCTCCTAACGGTTCATCTCGGCCATCTTCCCTTCAAGTGTCAGCGCTGCGAAGCAGGATTCCCCACCCGCTACGCATTCATGAAGCACTATCGTAGCGTCCACGTTAGAACCTTCCCGTGCGATGATTGTGGCAATCAGTTCAAATCGAAAAGCAAACGAGACAGACATCAGGAAAAGTGTCAGCAGGTTGACCCTGGACGGTATCCCAGTAGCACTCGGATGGTCATCCGCGAGCGTAGCAGTGACGAAGTGGATGATTTTCAGGTCCAGTGTGGTCACTGTTCGCTTCAGCTGAGCGATGTTACACTGTTGCGAAAGCACTGCGAAGATGAACACCCGATGGAACCGGTTGCGCTCCAATGTCCGCGTTGTGGCAAAATTTATCGGAATGCGTTCTGCTACAAGCTGCACTACGATCAGCATGCGATTCGGGATGATGGAAAGGATGATGGTAAAACTAAGGATGGTCGACAGGGAAATGAGTGGATGCGAACAGCTACGAAGAATCTGAAGAGCTACGTGGGTGTTAATGCAGTTATACTTTCCGATGTGTCGACGGCGGAAGGTTCTGAAGATGAGTGACGACTTAGTATGTGTTTTATTATCAACCTAAAAGGCTAGACTTTAAGATCATATGAAATATGGAAAATTTTTGGGAATAATGTTAATAAAACGAAGAGAGTAGTCAGTCGTTAAACGCCTGCTAACTTATTACCTTTTTTCGGTATTATTATTTGGGTGTTTCCAATTGGCTGATATTCCAATTAGCCACACGGTCATGAAATCGAATTTATACACGCGGGCACATGCGACAAACATGTTAACATACGAACACTTAAGCACATATAACACGTTTAGACTCGATTTGAAACATGTGATCGTACCCGCTACTGAAATTTCGGCTCTGAAACACGTTTGGCAAACGTCGCAGTGATCGACGCAATGCAGTTAGAGTACAGTTATCAAACACGTGTAGCAAACAGTTGCGTAGATGGCAATAGTGAAACACGGATTTCCAACGTTTATCAACTTGAAAGTTTATGTAGGCGTTTTAAGAAATTTTCATCTTGCCTAAATGTCCGCTATCTGCGATTTAAGCCATTCGCGATCATCTACACACACCTACACCCATGATAACACCCCGGTTTTAGTACTTATGAATTTACAAACACGGTATCAAACGCCCGCGTTCGTGCGATTATGAATCGGTCACGTCTTTACCCTCCGTCCCAGCAACTTAGGTCCATACATGCAATTGGACCAACCAAAAAATAACGTTCATATCCACTAGACAACACGTTCCATGTCGACATGACCGGAACTCTAGTGATATGGAAGAACTCACTTTCTTCTATCATCTGAACCGTACACCGAAAATTAAATATCAGATTCACGGTCCGCGCGCGATCATCCAAGAGCAAACGCGAACATGCGAATGGACACACCGTTATAAAATAGAATTTATACACGCGAAGTTACATACACGCTGGCACACGCGACATACAAACGTATACGCGATCAAACCCGTGAACGTACAAACGCTCGAGCCCTTTGCGATGCTACACGCGATCGTGAATTCCCTACGCCCACACATATCTGTACCGTGCAATGAATATCACATTCAGAATCACGGCCCGCTGCAATTGGCCTTGAGCCGTGTTTTAGTGTAGGACATTAGCCGTCTCGTATGCAATTGTAGTGAGTGTGCTGAGACCCTAGATCTACAACTCCAGTAGGAAAAATCTTGAAAAAAATGTAACGAAACAAAAACTGCTTTCTCGGCTATATTGTTATTAGCAAAGTGAAATGTTTTTGCCCAACGCGCTTGAGTGAGATGCTTGATGTTTATACTAAGCGCACAGTGCACTCACCTATTACAGATATTCAGTTTACGTATAATTTAACTAACTGTATTCTGGCCAATATCTAGCATCTGAGTTTTGTTAAATGTGGCAAACAATAAAGATAAAATGTTAAAGAGTTTTTTTGTGCTCACTTTTCACTAAAACTTATTATACAGGGTGTTTGGTTCATGACTAAGAACCTCTCGAAGGATGATTGACTGTCATATTTAGAGAAAAAAATCGTTCTACACATACCATCAAATCTCAACCGTTACAGAGTTATTGAACTTTTAGTGTAAAAAACTTAGTTATCTTAAAATACCTCTAACTCGAAAAGTATACTTCGTGTTTAAAATCTTTTGGTTCCATTGAAAAGGTGAAAAAAATTTCTATTGTATGGTGTTCTTTTAGTTAATTAGTTTTAATTACAGTTAGGTTGTTAAGTGGTTATAAGTTGGCGTTTTTGATGAGGCTTTTGTTAATTTTCTCAAAATAATTAATTACAATTATAGCAATATCTATTATCCAAAAGTTGGGTTTTAGAACGAT
The DNA here is from genome assembly GCF_030247195.1 of Topomyia yanbarensis. Lineage (NCBI taxonomy): Eukaryota > Metazoa > Arthropoda > Insecta > Diptera > Culicidae > Topomyia > Topomyia yanbarensis. Next base: position 8,259,143 of record NC_080670.1, on the reverse strand, counting down.
TCATAATTTGTTCTTCAACATCATATTCCTATCTCTTCTCGTTTCTAGTAATTTTATTACTAAACTTTTCCTGTAATTGACTTGCAAGTGTTCAAAAGGCTCTAATCTAAAAAATATGCTTTATATCGTTAATTGCAAGGCTTCATTGGAAAGCTGAGAAAATTTCCTTTCGATGTATGTACAAATATCCTTTAGTTAAGTGTACTGAATAAATTTTTACTGGCAAAATAACTCAAAATTAGCGTTTTTTTTGAGAGTTTTGTAATTATTCTAAATATTATTCAACTAAATTTACCTTTACTATTGTTCAATTGGTGTCCCTTAACATTCTCTATAATTTGTTGTTTGACACTTTATCCCTATTCCTTTCATTTCGCTGCAATTTAATAGTGAACACAGCACGACCTCACCACAAATGCAGTGGGTTCGAAATCGTTGTTTTTGTAAATGTAACGAGGTGATAAAAATGATTTTGCTTCGAAACTAAAAGAGATAATTGAATGGAGTCAAAGAACGAATTATAGAGCTTGCTGAGACGCATTATTTCGATTATAATAATGGTAATGCTTATTATTTACTTTTTTAAGTAAATTAACGAAAATGCTTAAAATAACATTAACTTTAAACTAGGGTAACTGCTCCCCAATTCATCTTAGCACCTCTATTCATCTCACCCATTTGAACACATTAGTTAGAGCAGTATCTGCTATCTCTATTCAACGCATTAGCTCAAATAGTAGGATGAATAAGGGTACGTTGTGCTCGACTTTTCGCTTCGCTCAAACGCGAGTATTTTACATTTCCCAGGATTTTTTTTTTAACTGTACTGCTTCTTAGGAACGAAGCAAAGATGATGATACCTATTTAAGCGCAATCCACTAACTTTAAGTCGAGTTATCAACGAAAAAGTGTGATATCCTGACTAATGAGATGAATAAGGGCTCGTCTACCCTAATTTACTTCTAAAAGAATACTAAATACACTTAACTGAAAGGTATTAATACATATTTCTCTGCAATTTTTTTCTGGCTTTCGAAAAAAAATAAAAAAGGTACAAGTGCCATACTTTTTCAATAAGAGCTAGTATTATTGAAAATGAGATAAAAATATCAAAGCTCAATAGCCCAAACACATGAAAACAAGAAAAGATAGGTGTATCATGTCAAAGAACAAATTATGCAGCTCTTCAAGACTAACAATCTGAATCATTAAAATAGTGATGTTAACTATTAAGATTTTCGCGACATGAACGAAAAATCGATAAAAATTGTTAAATTTTAAGTAAATTATTGTGAAAAGGTTACTTAACCTCATTAGCCGAAACATTTGAGGACATCATTCAATGGGAAATTTTCTCACCTATTCAATGGATCTATAAGATTGGAAATATAAAGTATACTTTTTGAGTTAGAGCTATTTTAAGACAACAAGTTCAATAACTTAGTAACGGTTGAGATTTGATGGTATGTGTAGAACGATTTTTTCTCCAAATAAGGCAGTCAATCATCCCTCGAGATGTTTTTAACCATGAACCAAACACCCTGTATAATTATATATTCGTATAATTCGTGTATTTGCTTCAGTTCAATGCGTTTGCTGTGCGTCTTATATATTTCCATGGTGTAAACAACAAAAAATTATAAAACGTTATTGGTTTTCTAACAGATCCCGTGCGAGCGACTAGCGATTGCGCGTGGATGCCTGTTTACGAGGCTAGGCAATATTTTTGCTAACCAACAGTGTCTTCGTGGTCGTTCATTTCTATCTCGTACACGTCCATGTCATCATCGTTCGCGAACATCTGATTTCATCCTTGTTTCATACCCTTACGAGTCACGAATGTGGACTTTCTCAATGATGGTGCTGGCTGTTAAATTTGAGATACTAGACGCAGCTTTTCACGTTTATTTTTCCTAAAATGCAGCCACAAATTTGGCAATTGGTTGTGGTTCAGGTAATGGTATTAGAGACTATGGATATGTAAAGATGTAATGTATGTAGCGATACTATCGCATTGCTTTGTACGTGCATGATCAAGCAGGAGGTAATGCGTCAGTCCACCTAGATACTCACCACAAATACACCATAGGAAATACGGGGAAAGGATAGAAGAAAATGCATAGGCACTAGTTCTGCACAGTGGTAGAATTCTAAACAAAACTGTTCATAATCGGGTTTCCGATGACCTCTTCAAATACTATGCTCAAAGCATCACCCTTGTAAATATTTATGATCTTGATTGGGCCATCGCATAATTTGACCCAATTCATTCCGTCATTCCGGAGCAAGTTCCCGTGAGGCAGTAAAATGCCGTTAAGAGGGTAAATCGTCATATGGTCCAGTAACGAAAATAATCAGTGTTCTACGACAATTTTTAGACTTTTTTATCTTTGTGGCTAGCATTTTATTGAAATTACAAATCTTTTGTCGAACACGACGAACTGAGTCGAGTGGTATACGAGGCTCGGTCCACCGGGCCTTGCTTAATAAGTCGATTTTTAGTGCAATTTCATTTTTTTTTTCGACGGGAGAAAGGAAAAACGTCAAACTGGTTGGAGACTTACGTACCGCTTAAAATCATGGATAGCTTTGATCCTCACGATTTTCAATAATTTCCTCTAGTCAACGAACATAGACATGGCCAATTCGGTATTTGTCATTGATTTTGTTTTTCTAACTGTGAGGTATCTTGTCTCAGAAAGAGACTTGTACACTACCATGACGATAGTTTAATGATAATCTTGTCCAAGATCTTGTCACATCCGAAATATTATTTATTTCTTTCCAGCAGATTTCGGCATCATACATATTATTATATTACCTTTCCATCAGTTAAATATTCCTATCCATCCGCAGGTTCCTGAACCCGGACAACTTCCCCGCGTTCTCCGTAAAGGTCAAGGATGAACCTGCGGAACCGATGGATACATCATCGATGACGACAACTAGCGACGTCGTCGATCTGTCGGCTACGAGCGAACACCGATCGGCAAACAACAGCTCGACCGCCTTGTCCGTATACGACGTCTCGATCAAGGACGATCCGGATCAGCTGGATGATCTGGAAAATGACTCGGAGGATGAAACGTACATTCGTTTAGAGAACCGGTTCTACCAGTGCCGTGTTTGTTCGGAAACATTCCGCCATCTGCTGCAGATTCGCAAGCATACTAAGGCCCAGCATCCATCGGAGTGGAAGAGCTTCAAGTGCGATCAATGTAAGCGACGTTTCCCGTCGGCAGCGACCCGTGATCGTCATACCCATTTCCATACTCTCAATCATCCGTTCAAATGCACTGATTGTGATCAGATGTTCGATTCGAAGAAACGAATCGATCAGCACTTTGCCATGTTCCACGATATAAACTCCAGCAGTTTCACCATCGATCGCATACAGTGCGAACCGTGCAATTTGTGGTTTGTTGAGAAAAGGTATTACGATCTGCATTCAAGAATTTTCCATCAGCGAAAACCGCAACGATTGAAGAATCTAACTGACACGATACAGGTTTGTGAGAGATGTTTGGCCACTTTCAACTCTCGTGAGCAGTTGGTGGAACATATTAAAAAAGTTCACGTCTCCGATCCTCCTTTGAAAAACCCTGAATGTCCCCGCTGCTCGAAAGATCTTAAAACGATGACCCTGCTCCGAATCCATCTGCTAGTCGTCCATCTGGGCATGCTACCGTTCGTCTGTCAGCATTGCAGTGCCGCATTCGCCACTCGCCATTGGCTGCTGAAACACATCGAAAAAGAACACACCGAACATCCTGTCTTCAATTGTCCCTCCTGTGATGAAACATTCACCGACGAGCAGAAGCGTAACAAACATGAAACGGAAGCGCATCCAAAACCCCCAACACCGCCGCCGCCGCCACCACCACCACCACCACCGCCGCCGCCACCCCCTCCAAAACCACCTGCGCAACCACAAGCAAAAGCGAAAGTAGTAAACTCCTTTTCCGGTTCGGTTCCCTGCACAAAGTGCGACAAAAAATTCGACTCGAAAGAAAATCTTGAAAAGCATATTGTTAAGGCTCATCCCGCATTCATGTTGCTGTACAAATGTCCACTTTGTGTGAAACCGATTCGCTACCGCAAACAGCACATGCGCGTTCATCACGACGTTGAGTATGACTCGAAGGAGCATCATTATCAGACCCGGTACAAATGTCACTGCTGTGCCAAGCTCTTCAAGCAGAAACGCAACCTAACTAACCATCTTGGTACGATGCAGTTCCAGTGCGAACATTGTATGATGCGTTTCAAGACAAAGAAACAACTTTCATCTCATTCGGCCGTACATCGGACCAGTCGCACACTCAAGTGCGCCGATTGTGGTCTGGAGTTTGGTTATCCGGCAAGGTTACAAGTTCATCGCGATCGATTCCACAGCAGCACCTCAACTGAAGTACTAAGACTGCACTACTGTCCGTATTGTCCTAAGATTTTCATGAGTTTGTCAAATCGAGAGCGCCATATTGGCGTCACCCATCCACAGAATGATTTCCAGGTACGGTGCGGTCATTGTGATCTGCAAAAGACCGATAGCGGATCGCTACGAAAGCACTACAAAACAGATCATCCAAATGATCGGGTAACATTCAAGTGTGCCGAGTGTGATAAAGTCTATTTGAACTTGTCCAGCTATAAGGATCATTTGAAGAAGCATACCGCTACGAAGGCGCTGGAGGAGGGTACCGCCAGTGCATCAACGACGACGAACGGAGAAGCAAACACTTCCCTAGTGAAGGGAGCGAAGGGTTCGGGCGGATCTACTGCAACCGTAAACTTGCCGGCGGCTGGAATAGTTCCAGAGACGGATATAAAAGTAGAGAGTACTGTGCTAATGCCATCTGATGTTTCAACAGAAGCAAAGAACGTGGAAGAATCTGATATAAAGAAAGAGGTAATGAACCAATCTGATTTAACGATCGATACCAATGAAATGAACGTGCTGGCAGAGAAGAAGAACGATCAAGCAGTGGAGGAGCTGCAGAAAGTGGATAACTCGAGCGATCAAAATAAGAATGATGAAGCGCAAATGTCTGTTGATATTAAGCAAAATCAGATAAACGAAATTGAATCTACGACATCAACGCCGGAAGTAGCGGTTGACGATAAAACCACAGTTCAAGTAGCTAGTACATCGTGTGTTGAGCCACAAGTGGTCGATTCTGTTGCAGCTACTGCAACAGTGATTAATAAAGTAGTTTCTGAAGAAGCAATTGATGAAAGCAAAGTAGAACCTGTTGTCGAAACTATAAAACAAACTACACAGGTAGCTCCTGAAACAGTGACTGAAACTACGGTTATCGAACCTATTCAAAACACTGCAACGGAAACAATGAAGGATGTAACTGATACAGTAGCTACATCCGCAGAGAAACCAAAATTGGTGGAATCAATAGCAAATTCTGCAGAGGAACCAACGTTGGTAGAATCCGTTGCAGATACTGCAACGGAAAAAGTAAAAGAAATTTCTGAACCAGCAACTTCCCCTTCAGTAGAAGCAGATGTTATCGATTCAGCTGCAACTGCAGCCACAGAAGCAATTCCAGAAGAGAAAAAGTCCCCTGTCGCAGTCGACGACAAACCGGCAGAGGTTACAACTGACAAAGGTATAGAAGAAACCGTTCCAGTAGACAAGGGGCCAGCCACAATCACGAAAGAGGAACCCATTGCGACAGATACGAATGAAATCAAGGTCGGCGCAGGAATTCAATCCATGGAAACCGAATCGGACAAGGAAACGAAACCTGACGCGCAAGAATCAAAGTCGATATCCGTGGAGTCAAATTGTACTGAGAAGACGGTGGTTAAGCAGCCCAAAGAGCAAAACTCAGGCCATACTGTAGAGGAACCGGCGGAAAAGTCACCCAAGAGTGATGAGTCGGAGGAGAAAAGAAAAGGTGGCGCATCCGAGAAAGTCGAACCGGAACCGGTTACGCTCGCTGTCAGATCGAGATCGTCGATGCGATTGGCCAGAGCAAAAGCCAACTCGGAGCCGCCTGGTGGGGGTTCTGCAGAGAAACCACCAGCCAAGCGGATGAAGACCGAACCACCGTCGGCAGGCGAAGCTTAGGCTGACTCGTAAGTATTTAAACAGAAAAGGTGAAAAATCATATGTTAGTAGTTTATGTCGAATTTCGTCTTAAAGTTTAATGAGTGTATTCGTAAAATATCAATAAATCGTAGTGTGGTATCCGTGTGAGTCTGTTGTTATTGATTGTGAAAACTACTAGGTTGTGAAGCGGATTGAGACTGAGTCACCACAGAGCGTAGTTTGGTCTTCCTTCGGATAGCTACTGTTGATTGCAATGACATGATACATCGAAGGCAAAGTACCACTCACGTTTCGCAGGTCCTTCCCCTACACTTTCAGGAAATGCTGCTTCCATGGGCACTCGACAATTTTTTTTTTCTTGAAATTAAAGTATATTCCTTTTTTGTATTCACAGTACCTGAAGTCAACGAGATTCCAGAGCCACGATCAGAGATCGTAATGCTCCGAGAATCGCATTAGCAATATCACCGCAACCGATTTTGAATCCAATCCCATGACTCAATTATGTTATGGCTATTGCAAGCATACTGAACTCACCGTCGATCAATCTGCCTTCCTTCCACAGACGCATCACAATCTGTCTGGAATGAGCGGCATCTTCATTGCAAACGACATCGTCGAGTAATTTCTCCATTGGCGCTTGCTTTGGCAGCAACTCTGAATCCGTTTCCTGCGAAGCAGCTGTCAAACCAAGGTTTTCTATGCGACAATATGGACGTAAAGACAATGTTTTTGTACGGCAAGGCATCGTTGGATATTGTATTTCGGTTGCTTAAGTCTCTCCATGGCTTCAAGCAGTCACCGAAGTACTAGAACGAGGACTTTAATGAGAAATCTTTGAAGTTGGGTTTCAATCGCTTACGAACAGCTCATCGATCTTTGTGCGTAGTCCTCTCAGGTTCTGGTAGTACACTGAACTGGAAACGGGTAATCATTTCAACGGAGGATGTCTAGCTTCGGAGGAACACATACATTCCTGGCTTTTAGCTGGAGTATCATAATGTGGATTGCGGATAGCTAGATGAATATCTGTTACGGTGTTGCAGTAAGATGCGAGGGTTGCGCACTTGTAGACGGCGTGGACCGCGGTTTATAGCTTTATGCGGGTTCGGCCCTTGGTCCTTCCCGTCACGACCACCACGATGCTGTCGGCATAGACAAATATGAAGAAGATAAGATTTTATGGTCACCGCAACATATTTATTTCATGGACTTGTTGACTTTTCTCGAAAATGAATGAAAATGAATTTTCACCGAGAAAAGTCAACCAGTCCATGAAATAAATATGAAGAAACGCTTGGGGAGGGTAGCGAATATTGATTCCATGCTGATGAGGAAAAGGGTGACCGCCAGAACGAATCCCTGGGGTACTCCGTTCACAGACGAATCTTGGCGCGAAATCGTGCCTACTTTGGACTCCGGAGGACGCACGAAGTTAACTATCTACAAGACGCTGATTAGACTGGTGGTCCTCTACGGCCACGAGACCTGGACTATGCTCGTGGAGGACCGACGCGCCCTTTTTCGAACGAAAGGTGTTGCGTACCATCTATGGGGGCGTGCAGATGGAAGACGGAACGTGGCGCAGGCGAATGAACCATGAGTTGTATCAGCTGCTGGAAGAATCATCCATCGCGCATATCGCAAAAATAGGACGTTTGCGGTGAGCTGGACACGTCGGAAGAATGTGGGACGACGACCCGGTGAAGGTGGTTCTTGAGGACGACCCTACAGGAACAAGAAGACGGGGCGCACAGCGAGCACGGTGGATCGACCAGATAGAGGACAACCTTTCGGATGGAAGGGTTGTCCTCTATTGCGAAGGCTGGCGACAAGCAGCAATGTACCGAGTGGAGTGGAGTGGAGACGGCTTCTGCATACAGCAAGAGACAACAAGGCTGTAGTCTGAACGGACACACACCGAGTGATAACCGAAGCAAAGATTTCATATAACCTTTATTTTTTCTTTGCCCAATACTTCCAAAAACGACAGCTGCTCACACATTGAAAAGCCCTCTCCCCTACACCTGCCCCGACCGCGCAAGTGTAGCTCCCCCCCCCCCCTCCCCCCCCCCCCCCGCCGCGTCTTCTCCGGTTGCCTGGTACAGTGGGCCCCGCTTCCCCAAGTAAGTCCAGCCAAATTCTTAGTCCATCACGAACAGACCTTCGGCCCTGAACCTTTTCCAGAAGGCCCGAACCTCATCAGCATGGATCTACCCCCTTTTCCTCATCATCACTGACCTACAAACCGCGCCCCGCACTTCAAGAGGTTGAAGACCGAATGTGCCAACCGCAAAAGGCTTGCACCCGGCATTCGAAGTGCACGAAGCACACAGCACTCACAATTACCGGAAAAAATGTCCAAGGGATAAACTACATTCCGGCCCCACTTTATCACGGGTCCATCCGGACAGCATCGAAATTGTTGCCCAGCACACCACCGGAAAGCCACTGTGTCGAGGCCGGCGTCCTCCCATTGCGGTGGAAAATCGCCCTAGTGATCCTCCAACACGCGCTAAGCATCGTCGGCAACGATGAAAACAACCCGACAAATGTACATTGAATTCGTCCGACTGAACCGGATATGGCCCCGTCCCTAGAACTGCAAACCTCCCCATATTGGCATATCCCTGATCCAGACCTTCCGAGCCGGAGTAGCCCTCGAAGTCGCACGGTCAGCCTACAACCAGCTCATGCAGCGACGCTTTCCTAACCATACCCACATCTGTACGGACGGATCCAGGGAGGATGTTAGCGACGGCGGAACAGGCTCTTCTCTTCGTTTTCCGCAAGAGTGTTCGATTTTTTCCACCGAAACCGCAGCCATCGCCCTGGCCCTTTTTCAAAAGTCTTAAGACACTGCAACCGCGATCATCATCGATTACCTCTTGGTAAACTGCGCTCTCGAGGGTGGTCAGTCCCGAACCCCTTCGTCCAGGCCATTGAGATTAACGCCGAACCTCTCGCCACCGTTTGCTGGATCTCCGGGCATTGCAGCATACAGGGGGACGTTGAGGCAGAAACGCTGGCAGCAAGTGGTCGGAGAGCCAGGAGGACCCTTCCTAAGAAAGTGCCAGCACCGAAACCAATCAACCAACATTTCATCAGCCACTGGTGGGCATTCCAAGGACACTTGCAGAAAAAAACAAAGGGGTACTTGTAAAATAGGGCGACGGCTGCGACTGGAAAGAACAAAAAGTCCTACCCCGATTACGGACCAGACACACGTAGACCACGCATGCCCACACAATTTCCAATGCACCACTTCCCATCTGCGCCACATGCGAGACCAGGACAACAGTAGAACACCATCTCTGCAGCTGTCTGGAACTCCAGGACCTCCGGGTAAGGTACGACATTCTGCCGCCAATCCGTGAAGCCCTGATCAATAACTCCGTAAGAGAAGAAATCGTTCTTGACTTCGAAAAGGACGACGGTCTCTTCGACAACATGTAATCCACACTAGCAATGTGCCCAAACAAACAAACTCCCCGCCGATGCTGAAGAGGTCGCCCATGGTCCAACACGTCCACCAAACAGGAGGAACCCCAACCCCCGTTTAGGTCAGGTTTAAACTTACTGATAAACCGGACTCAAAAGTTCAGCACGGGTTAAGAAATCGAGCCTAAGCTATAAAGAACCTCTTCTTTAGAGTGTTTTATTTTCCTGTCAGCGATGCCACATGTTTTTTTTTGAAATATCTGTAGAAGAATAACTAAAATGTCTGTAAAAGTCTGTAAATGGTTGTGTAAATTCTAGTTACACTAAAATTTTACTTTAAAAATAGATTGAAAGTAGAATTCTATTGTGAAGGAATCACTCGTATTCGAAAACAGTTATTCTAGTGCAATTTTACTAAACACTATTACCCTTTTAAAAGTCTGTAGATCTCTGGCTACGTCTGTAAGAGACATCAAAAGTCTGTAAAATACAGACATGTCTGTAAATCTGGCATCGCAATAGTATAGTTTATGGCTCCAAATCAGGTCTCTGCTAGGCGGCCATTTTTTCTTAGTCAACCGGATCTGCCTTTGTTAAAATCGCCAACCCAATGCAATAGCATGGGCGACATGGGCCTAGAAGCGGCTAGGCCCATGGCCAGGAGCGCTAGGCCTAGGCCCAGTGACTCAGAAAATAAAATCGCGAGGGATTTTAATTGCGATTTTGAAATCAGCTTTGTACAATGCGTAATACGTAAAAACCTCATTTAATGAAAATTAGTTGCGGTAGTCAAACTTGGTTTGAAAGGATTTTGAGTTTGAAACTATATAAAATTTGAGCTAATTTTACATTTCTCAAGTTGAAAATTTTTGGGGGCGGGGCCCGGACCCCCAGGACCTTCCCGCTGGATCCACCACTCCGCATGACTATTGTCAAAGTCTGTATATCTCCATAGCGGATGACACCCCCTGCTCCAAATCGCCTCACGATTTGTCTCGTCTTGTTATTAGTATGCATCTTAGGAAGCTCATTTATAATTACAGAACCATACCGCTATAGGAATCGTTTCGCATTAATCCAACTCAGCTCCAGCAATAAGGTTTGTTGCCGCTATACTAACTTCGGCTTCGTGGCAGCTCTCTCAATCTAAAACGATATTGCGGTTGTAAAAGCTCAGTGCTAACGCAAACTGTTCCCACCTTCCTTTTCCTCTGAGCGTGACTCTAATTTTATGTCATTGACTCTATTCGGTAACGGTTACGATTTCGTCGAGGGTGGTGGGGTTTTATTTTACGGGGGTTGTTTATATTCGACGAATCCGTGTGGCGTAAACAGTGCTGGACCGCCAGCTGGAATGCATCGGTTTTAAATAATCCTAAAATATTTCCAGCATTTCCCGAATTAGTTTCCCATGAAAGAAGTGTAATTTCACCACGGGAAGCTCCAGACATGCAAACGTCTATCCAAGATTTGCCAGAAGAGGTATTTCAACATTTCCTTCGTCAGCAAAATTAATTAAATTAGTTCTCTTTTTGTTTCAGATGCTGGTCAAAATTACTTCCTATTTAGACCTGGAGGATCGTAAATCGGTCAGTCGTGTTTGCCTCTGGTGGTCTAAACTGGCGTTCCGCCAATCAAACGTCCAACTAGAAATCGATGTTCGCAAATCGAGACGGGATTGTAACTGTAGTTCTAAATGTGGTTGTAATTTGGATCGTACCTATCTACGGGTGCTGATGGCTAGCCAAAGGCACTACAAACACCTGCTGTTCTATTTCGGGACCAGACAAAACAAAACTGATTTGATGCTAACCATACTGAGCAAGTTTGCAAAATCGCTCGAAACTCTGAAGCTGATATCGGACTGCTCCGTTTCGGTGCGGTTGGATTTTCTCCGACGAATTGTAGACTATTGCCAGAATCTTAAAACGCTTCACCTGCAGTCCATTCTATTCTACGATAATGAGGGTGAGGCGATACGATTCGGTGTACTGCCCAAACTAGAACGCCTATACTTGAGAAGCAATCTTCTGGAGTTAACTCAAGTTGATGTTAAAACAATCACACCAAATATTACCTCTTTGTTCATGCGAGTCAGTTATGTCTCGAAGCGACCGGTAGATTTTGTCACTTACTTTGCTTCACGCTTGACGCAATTGGATGTTTGTTTCTTAACCGCGGACTATTTTCAACCATTTTCCAAATTGCATTTTCCACGGCTGGAAAAGTTTAGCTTGTCGTCTGCTGATTCGCTAGTTGAAGAAGATGAATATCTGGAGGAGTATGTTGATTTCGTCCAACGACTAGGCAAGCTCAAGGAAATCAAACTGCAGTATAAAATTAGCACGGCCGTACTTGGAAATTTGGTTCAGTTTTGTGAAAATCTAGTAGTTCTTAGTCTGTACACCGAAGATTTAACCGATGAGCACTTCTTGGGCCTTGCTGAGCTGAAATGTTTAAAGGTTGGTAATTAGTTCTCTCGAAAAATAGATATATCCACGATTAGAGTAAATGCCAAATTTCAGACCTTACGACTTATGAAAGCAACTATCGTTATTAGACAGCCGGAGTTGTGTCCTGTGTTACCCAACGTTCAACAGCTAACGGTGGACGGAGCCACGATCGAAAATTGCCACACGTTCAATGGCTTCCTGAGACATTCATTTCCAGCCCTAGTTTCCCTCCAGCTGTTTCGACTCTGCAACAAGCAAGAGAATGAACGCTGCTCAACACTCTCGTTTTACAAAATTATTTTGGGGAATTTGACTGCTCTAGAACGATTAGCGTTGGATGAACATGTACGACACGTTGACCGCTCCGCATTGTATACTTATTACCTTGTTAAATTACATTTTTTCAGGGTAAACTATTGAGCTGGTACCTGTTAGCCACATTCACCGCACTAACGCGACTCCGAGAGTTACGACTCAGATTCAAGGCTATGACCGACCGCCCTTTGATGTCTGGCCAGCTGCGTCGTGTTGCCAACACAATTCCTGTTAACACTCTGATCCTGAGCTTTATTAAGGTGAGCTGACCATGCGCATTCGAAATTATACATAGAAAACATAAAAGTCTCTTCCATATCAGATCAAAAATAGAGAGATACGAAAGCTGGTTTATATGTTTCCGAATGTGAGACTGATAGAAGCTGTGGGCTGCTCTCCGGTGGGCTTACAATCTGTGCGAAATATACTACCCAATTGTGTGGTCCGCCAAAAGCATAAACTGCGGATGGATGAGTATAAAAAGGACTGATGATTATTTTCTTGCTGCAGCCATCGCAGACGAATCTTCCGTAATTTTAACCAACTCCTTGTCAGTCCTACGAGGCATTACATCAGGAACTTCAATTCATCCATTCGTACAGGCCATCGAGTCCCACCAAGACCCACTGATCACACTGTGGATCCCTGGCCACAGCGGCATCAGAGGGAACATAGATGCCGACCGGATACACAACAGAGGTGCCAGAGGTCCGACAATTAGAAGAAATACCATCATCGACATATACAGAGAATTCAACATAAACCAGCAGAACGGATTCACTAACCACTGGCGGTGATCCCGAGGCCCCACACAGAAGGTAAAGGGATCTGCCAACTTCTGGATCGACCGAGCCAGTTTGAAAGAACAACGAATGCTCTCCCGACACCGGGTTCAACACACGAGAATTACACCCACACCATCTCTAGGGAACTAACAACGTAATGTACCACATGCAACACTCGACTCTCTGTTGAACACCTTCTATGCAACTGCCGGGAACTCGAGGACCTCCGGACACAGCATGATCTGACCAATTCAGTCTGAGACGTGCTGTCCGACGACCCGGTCAGGGAGGAAGCACTTTTTCTATTTTTAAAGGAGGCCCGCCTATACGACCGCATCTGAATCAACCAGACCATACGTGGACCCTCTGCCATACCTTCGTCGGCTGATGTAGACCTTCACTAGCGGAACGCAACCGACTGTGGGCCCTGCAGCTAACCGGGTTTTTGTTTTGTTCTTTTTACTCGTAGTTAATACTTTTATGCAAACCCAAAGAAAACGTTCTTTTCCAAAATAAACGTTTATTGAAACAAACAGTGATGACAGTTAGTAAAACAGTAACAAATAATAATAGTAAGCACGGTCGCAACAAACCCTGCAAACAAAGTACCGTTCGCCGGCATCTATTTTAACCATTGTTGGCACTATGGCGAAGAATGTGGTTCGCTGGACTTACACACTCAATGTGTTTCGTTTACCCGATTCGGTTCTTACGAATATCTTTGTATGAAAGCACTACCTAGACATAAGTATATAATGCCCAAAGCTGGTGAATAATTGCCCATGTTCACCTTCTCACATTCGAGTTTGTGCAAGTTTTTCGCGTGTTCTATCCTCCGATCAGCCCTAGATGTCCATGTGATCAAGAATCCAGTAGAGATGAAATCCGACCATCACTCCGACTCCCGGTAGTTTGTCCTTAACACTACATTGCCCAGAACCGCCAGAAATTATACCGAACAGGACATACTTGTAGCTGTCCCCGGTTGCAACCATGGTCTGATACGGTCCACCAGAATCCCCACGGCAATGCCCCTCCAGCTCTTTTCCTCTAGTGCAAAATGTTCGCTCACCCTCGCACAAGGACATCCGTTTGGTTATGCGCAGGTCCGCCTCTAGTAGCACCGAGGAAAGTTCCTGTTTCTCCGTCAAACCCCAACCGGTCACGGTTAGCTTGTTAGGTTTCAGCATCAATAAATTCTCGGTCAACGGAAGGCAAATCGGATAAATTTGGTCCACCGAAAGGGCAACCGATGAGGCCAATCTGACCAAAGCGATGTCGTAATCTGCGTTGAATCCGTTAAAGTTCTCGTTCGGTATTAGTTTCTCGATTTCATACTCTTTCACAGGTTGGGCGCAAACGTTTCCCGAACAATCCGGATTGTGCGCTAAATCGTATTCTCCCAAGCGGACAGCCTTCGGTCTTGTGCTACCTTTCATACAGTGAGCCGCCGTGAGGACATACCGCGGGTGAATCAACGACCCACTGCAAAGACTCCGTATGGTCCCTTTCCAGCTGTACATCAGATTCGCCATCCAAGGGTACTGTCCGAGGGCCGCTTCGTTGCCCTTAAGAATTTTATCAAATATTCGAACCGTTCCGCAGTTATTAAGACCAAGCTTCGCCGCTTTGGCATGTCGGATGAAGGTCGCAGATTTTGTCCCACCCGATCGCTTCGCACAACATATCGCAGTACTGTCCCTAGCGTCTGCCTGACAACGACTAGCATTAACAAACTCGGCCAATTTTCCATCCTGTCGAATGGTGGAATCCAGAAAGGCATTATGAATCCGATCACAGTGCTGTACGGGGACACATAAGCCCGGCTTACCGACGGCGTCGCGGCAAGTAGGGAAATCTGAAAAAATGGAACCGATAAATGTCGATTTCAGTCGCAGAACAGTGTACATCCCGGAACGCACAAGATTATATCAATGACAGATGGCGTCATCGATAATTGGTTTCAATTTAAAACGATCACTCACCATTATCCACCATCATGTGGGTATTTTTAGTTCGTTGCTTCTTGGTCGGTGTCTCCATGATGGATCCCTCCGGACAGCAGTAGTAGTCCTGTTGATCATAGAAGGAACAGTTACAATCGTATTTTTAGACATCACATGTCACTCACCTTGCTGCCATCCTGGTAACACAAGCTGTCACGTAGTTCCTTCTCGATCACGGTACTACGGCGACCTCGCCTCAAATAGTTCGCGATAGGTTTGCAATGTTCCGCCTGGACACACCTGCCCGTAATGTTCAGGGAATTACTACACTGCTTTCCCAGGCTGAGATCGGCGGGCTCACAGCAGACACGTTGCTCTTCATCGTGATCCGGATCGAAACACGCTCTGGCTCTGATGTCCCGATGCAGGGTAGCATTCCTGTAAACTTCACTGGACATGATCGCATCGTAGATGCGAGGACAAAACTTAATCGGAACGCACGTGTCTTTCACCGAACTGCACTGTTTAGCGGCTGTCACTGAGACGACGACCACGACTAGCACGTGCAGTATGCTGAATGTAACGTAATGAGATCGAGTCATATTGTGGACCTACTACAACTAACTTTTGAATCACTCAATTCGACAAATTGTTAGCGAGTAAACAGAACTCACTAGCAAGAACCAGTTAGCTGCAGCCTTCTCTAATCACTGAGCGGTTTGCGGCGAGAGTCGATCCAATTATACGCCAAACAGCTCATTCGCTCAAACTCCCCGGCAAGTGCCATATGCGGTTTGCGCGCAAGAAAAAAAAACAAATACGATATGCATTCATCGTTCCATGAGTGGATGCTGCGTGCCAATCTTGATCGTCAATTTTTTCCAACCATGCTGGCGGTAAATCCCCGTATTCGCGATGAATAGGATCTCTTGCAAATGAATAAATAATTACTGTCCAGCTCGTACTGTGGCTGGGGGCTCGTTTCGTATCTGAACTGCGGGGATTCCGCGTCTGTCGTGAATCCCACGCAATAACGGAAGATCACACCTCCTTAGGTTTGATCACTCATCGAATGATTTATTGGCATAGTACTTGGTCAAATCATTATCAAACAAATTATATTAAAATTTTTTAAAAAGGGTTCGGAATTTTTTATTTGTGTGACTAAATTACATCGACTATAGTTTTCTTTAATACTGCTCATTGATCAGTTTGAAACATGTCAACGAAAATGAGACACCTTAATTGTCTACGATCAGGCTGTCTGATCTTCGTTCTCAAGCAAACTTGCGCATCTTTTAGTTCAACTTCTACCTTCGCATCTACTTTTTTATCTTTCTCAACATTTTCCTTTTCGCTATTGTTTATTTTGGACTCCTTCTAGTTCCACTGTTCCGGAACAATCCATTTACTCTTTTCGTTGTAATCTGAGTGCGACTGTTTGTCTTAATTTTCTTTCAAAGGAAAATCCACGACGGTTTTTTTACTGGCCTACTATGCTTCTTCAAATGCCAGATGTGAAGATCAAAGAGAATAGGGAAAGAGACGAATAGTGTGAAGCCAAAAATACCTTATTGAGCAGACCAATCGTGCAATGTAAATAAATATTACTCATGCCTGAGTTGGAGGAGATAAGTATTGTAAAGCTATCAAAAAAGAAATTTGAATTTTCGTCAGAATTTAGTGCAATTGTGATTGTAAGGTGCATTCTAGAGTCTATGTATGAGTAAAAACAAGCTTTAGAATTATTTCATCTCTTTGTTTCAAAATGCACATCGTTTGATAAACAAATCCAACGATCGACAAAAGGTTTGTTTTCAAAATATAATAGGAGTCATTTAAAGTGCTGCCTTTGGAAACGGTTGCCAAATTCTAGTGTTGAAATCATCGTAAAGGGAGTGTTGCCGTTTTGACTGATTTTCACTCTGCGTCTCTTTCCCTATTCTCTTTGGTGAAGATGAAAGGCGTTGTTTATGTATAAAGGTGCGCCCACAGTGAAGCCAAATAATCTACACGGAAAAATAAAACAACCCGCAGAATAAGTTCTTTTAACTTAAATTTAGGTAGTTTTGAGTCTTGCGTCGCTTTCGCACTTATTGGTGTTGTCAAAATCAAAGAGAGATATTCGACTCAGTCGAGGCCTTCCATGGAATAAGGTACTTTTGAGTTGTTTGAGGTATACTCAAAATTAGGTAGATTCAACTTAAATTCAGGCATATTTAACTCAAGGTTGAGTATAAAAAACCAGTCAATGAGTTGTGGTTTTGCCGTGATCAAAGGGAAACTACCTTCAACACGGTTTACCCAATTTTACCTTATTCCATGGTACCCCGAGATTGAGTCAAAAGAGCTCAACTTTTGGTAGTTTTTCGTATCCGTGTACACGGATGTCTTCCATAGCCCTAATAAACATAAATCACAAAAATATTTCATCTCTTCTACTTTTTGCGATGGATCACAACTCCCCACCAAACTAAAAAAATGCCGATTCCACGCATTCTGTCATATCTCAAACAAGACAATGATTTTTTTGAATTGCTTCAGCCTGCGAATGTATTAAGGTGTCCTTAACAAATACCAGGTCTAACATTGAAAATCGACCAATATTTATGGTAGTTATGCTCCGAAAACAAAACTATGTTTACAACTCCCCACCGTCCCCTACTAACTAGCGCCAGCCTGAGACAAAGACGAATAGCAAAAATCGAACGTCCAATGCCGAATATGTGAGGCAGAAAGAGTGACTATACGAGATGAAAGATAAAATGAACAGAAAAATAAAAAAAAGGCAACATTTGTCCGCTCGCAGATCCCGTCCCAGGAGCCAGCCGGTTCGTTTTCCGGCTAACTTCAGTGAGAAGTGAGAAATATCGATGTATCGGTTTATAAATAGATATATCTGGCAACGCTACTCGCATCGCGTAAAAACATCGCATAAGCAGCACGCCCTTTCTACCTGCGATTTTTTCATTTTTCAGTCGCCATTTTAGTCATAGCGTGTCGGTCGTCGCGTCGTCTTGTTCAGAATAAGTTATTTTTAAATTTAAATATGAAGTGTGATGCGTTTTGTACAAATTATTTGTTATTACCAGTGCGGTTAAGGATCATTTTGTTCATGTTCATTGCCGCTTTTGGGGCTAACACGTCGATTAGATCCAGTGCCGGTAGTCGAAAAATAAGTCAATCCTGAAATAGGTTGAAAATATGGAGAAAATACGTGATTGTGTTGAAAAAAATATCTCATTAAATTATTAATTGCAGTTAAAAGCAGAGTTAGTGTCAGTGTTTGTGCAAAAGTGTCTTTTGCTAATAAAAAGGCGATAATTTCGGCACCTAATAGGTATCAGAGCTTGTTAAATGTGTTGGGCTGGGAGCTTTGTGTTGTTGAGCTTCTCTTTCAAGCTTATTTTACGGGCAGCTGAATGCTTTTCGATAGCTTTTATCGGAAAAAAATTGCCGTTTTGTTGATATGGGCAACTATTGCGCTCCAAACTGAGCTGTAAATGAATTGAAGCGGTTTTTTTTCTGGACGGCGGAATATTTCAGTTCAGGACGGTGCATACCAGTCAGCCGCATGTGAGTAAAACTAATTTGAACTTTAATTGATGCACGCTGCACCAGTTAACGAAGCGGCAACTAGGCGGGTTGGAATAGACGATGGCAAGCGTCATTCTATTGAAATGTTCAGCGGGCCCAGGGTGGCCAGATAGAATTCCTTAATATCGGTAGTCTCACTAAAAGTTTATTGGTAGTTATCGATAGGTGTTTTTGTCCCAAAAACGTTGTGTTGACATAGAATTGTAAAAAGATTTCAGACCAAATACTAAGAGAAGAGAAGACAATCGCGTAGCCAATTTGATCCAATCCTAACCTCAATATTGAACCAGCTTGTGATTGGTCGTTTTGCCAGCCAAGAGCGTTCATAATATTTACAAACGGGATGAAAAACAGTGCTGCTGAATTTATTTTGCCTACTTTTCATACCCATGAACATTTTATGCAAATTGAATAAATACCCTGAATGACGATATAACTACGTGTAAAGTTAAAAGAGATACGAATAAACATAAAATTCAATTTTTAAATGCAGCTAGTATTGTGAATTTTTGACAGAGCTTGATATTTGAGGTACAATTATTAGCTATTAGCTATTGTGAAAAAACTTACAAATGGAATTTGGCAACGATGGATGTTTGTTGTCTTTGGAATTACGACAGGGCCTGGTAGATAAAATTAAGAAGAGCAAGAAGCCTGTTGTCGTCTCTTCTCTTAGACCAAATACAACTCAAAAATAATTGTTTGTGTAGGCTGTGCCCAAAATCAAGAAAAATTGGTAGTTTTCGGTAGGAATAAGAAAATATCCGTAGTTTTCCCCTAGTCGTCTGTGAATCAGTAGGGAAGCTCAAAATCGGTAGGACTACCGATAAATCGGTAGGTCTGGACACCCTGAGCGGGCTCTACACGAAACAGGAATATTGTGAATAAATAAATTGACAAGACTGCTTTAATCCGTCAATCCCATTTAAATTCTACAGAATCAAACTTTGAATCTATCCCGCATTGTGCAGGAAAGAAAAGCTTCCATAGCTTTGTTTCAAGAACCGTATTTCCATGAAGAAAACTTCTACGTTGGGAAGCTACTTAACCGCATCTTCGTAGCATGTATCCGGCATCATAACTCGTGATACTGTGAGAAATGGGCTTCCACACATATTCGGCAGTGATGCAAATGCACACCACATAATTTGGAGCAGCTCAGATATCAATTTGAGAGGTACCTTATTGATGGAATACGTCAGTAACACAAATCTGCACATACTCTAATGTAGGAAACCACCCAACATTGGCACAATATGGCAGAGAAGAGGTGTTAGATGTAACTCTCTGCTCTCACGGTATTGCGTATGAGTTGGAAAACTGGCTACCTAACAAGCTCGAACCGTCGTTATCTGATGATAAATATATCGCCTGATCATTTAAACGTCTAGGTGTAGCACCCTTTTGCGGTTCTACTGTGTAATAATTCAATTTTGATAAGTAGTAGTGGTAGTATAAAATTGGATTTAATTATGTGGACTTCGGTAGAATGTAAAAATTCACTCTTTCTGATCAAAACGTCGATTCGTGCAGATCATCTCCGCTCCTTTCGGATTTTCGATAAATTGAAAATTGAGTCACTTCCCACAACATCAAGTGTGAATACTGATAGTTGCGAGAAGCGCGCTTCTAATCCCTTAAAATGGGTAAAATTTTTGATTAAATCCAAATAAATAAAAACTACAATCGCAGAGGTGCTCTCCCGAACCATGCTTCGGCTAATTCTATAGAACCTTCAAGCCCCAATACTTATCGAGGGTAAGAATGGTTGGAGAAATGTCACCTTTCGATTGCGAAGTATGATCTTTTAAAAGATCTCCACGGGTGTCTCTTCAATCCCTCCTACCTCATTCATTCCTAGCTTCAGTGGGTTTATACCTTAACGTATGGTATTGTTTGGTTCTCTTCGGATCACGAACAAAGCTGTAACTGGCTAAAATAGAATAGTGGGAGGGAGGGGATTTCGTTTTTATTGCCGAATCCTATAACCTTCACCAGATTCATTCAGATTCGGAGAAATCCATTTGACGGTATTACAAACATCATCAAGCAGTACCTAACAGACAACTGCTTTAAGATGGTTATTGCATTACGCCTCGATAGTGGCGCATCGAGGAGACCGAGAGGACTTATGGGCCTTTTCATGTTTTGTGTTTTTTCATACCCCGCACCAGCCCAAACTAACAGTCAGCCAACAATCTGTGCACATTGACGAGGCAGGCTGGTGGATCGCCGTGGATTGGCCTCTTCTGTGGGCTGTGTTTGCAAACATTGTTCAACAGCTTAATGGTAGTGTTTGTGGGCACAGCACGCAGTGGGGGTCATTGCGGGTCGATTTATTGGTCAGCTTCGTCATCGTTCATAGGTCAATAAAATAAATAAAGAAATGTAGAAGTAGAAACCTATTAGTTGGTTTTTAGTACTAGTGTTGAATGGTTACGTGCTAGTCGTTTGTCTATCTGCCTGTGTTCGTCTGAGAATTTATGATAGTTGGATTAGGGAATGGATGTAGAACTGGCACATATGATAGAATAGATGGTGATAGCGAACGTCTTAACACTCACACATTCTCAAACGCGGTCTCAAGCGGGAACCTACAAAAATGCCCTCGCGCACGCGATTACGAATCTGTCACGTCCGGAAGTCTATCCTTGATCTTAGAAGCCTAGGTCCATGCCTTCAGCTGGACCAATTAAAAAAATACGCTCATACCTATTAGACAACACGTCTCATGGCGACATGACCGGGAACCCTATCGATATAAGGGATCCCACTCTGCCAGAATTCTAACAGCACACCGAAGATTTAATATCAAACACACGGTTCGCGCTACCATTCAAGAACACACGTAAATATGTTACAAAATCACGTCAGCGTACAAACGTTAGAGCGTCTCGCGATTTTCCAAGCAACCTACGCCCACGAACTCGCAAACATGATTATACCCCGGTGATAAGGTGAACGTTTCAGCACTTACCAACGCGATCTCAAGCGTTAATCTACAAACTCCTGCGTTCGTGGCATCATGAATCCGGATCGTCCGGAAGTCTCTATCCTCGGTACCAACAGTCTAGGTCCATGTTAATTAATAAAAAAAATGAAAGATTAAGAAAAAAATAACTCCCATATCCACTAGACAAAACGTTCCATGGCGACATGATCGGGAACTCTAGTGATATGGGTAAACTCACTTCCTGTCAGAATGTGATCCGTACACCGAAAACTAAATATCAGAATGACGGTCCGCGAATATATGAATGGCCGCAGGGTTTCAGAATCGAATTTATACACGCGACAAACACGTCAACATACGAACGCTTAAGCCCTTCGCGATCATCTACGCACACCTGTGCCCGTGATCGCGCAAACTTGATAACACTCCGGTAATTATGTCAACGTTTTGATACTTACAAAGTTACAAACGCGCGTGATCAGCAGCAGTTGTCGACTTGTTAAACCGATTTGTGTCCTTTTTGCACAAAATAGTTTAATGGAAATATAGCGCTGCCACGTTTCGACTTCCCTGTGTTTTTCCAGCAATTACAACTTATGTGCTTGCCAGACTACATTCGTGGCTAATCATTCACTCGTCAACTCAAGTTGTGTTCTATGTACTAAATTATGCAATTATCTAACGACCGAATTAGTCTGACATTATACAAATCAGACGAAATCGAAACACAAATTCCCCAATTTGCTAAATTTGGGCATTGTTATTCATGTACAAACTGGTTTAATCCAACAATTGTTGATATTAGAAAGAAAACCCGTGAAACTTTTTTCCCTCAAATTCTGTACTGCTAATAACAATATTTGCCAAAGTTGAGATAAAGGTTTTGTGTTTGTTCAGAAGCGCAATTTATTTCTGTATTTAAGAATATATTGGTTCTAGGTCACTGTTAGGTGGATAAAATCAGTAACATACTGCAAAAATATTTCGCGCGATGAGCAAAAAATTATACTGTTTGAAATCAAACATTTCTTTTATTTTTCGATTCAACATAAAATTTGATTTACCGTACGTATTTGTATCGCAAAATGCACGCTAAATCGAGGTATACCTGTAAAGGCTTGAATTTACGCATTTTGACAGATGCTATCAAAGGAACATTTTTCATAATATGGTTTTTCTAAACTTCGTTTAAACCTTATTAATTTGCTGTATATGAAATATTTTTATCGAAATTTGCCCCCTAAACTACGCTAACATGTTTTTCCGTGTCACACAACAAACAGTGTCACACCAGATGGTGTGACACCACATGCAAGCCTCTGCGCGACACACGCAATCTCAAGTCGCACGATGCATGGTCTGCTATACCATCGCTAGCGAACTACTCGTTGTAGCCATCTACCGTTCGCTAGGAAAGCTCCAAAACTTGACAGGTTCGTCGCTTGCTGCTCATTGCTGTTCAGCGTGTATTTAAATGGCGCGCGTGGTTCGTTGTAATCGGAACGGTAGCAATTTTCGTGATTAATGATTTGAGTCATTTTGTTTGTTTTTATTGCCTCTATCCGTTTTAAGAACCACAAGCAAACAACGGTAGCGATATTTGCTAGGACAGGCCTTAAATTAATTCTTATTAATCAATTCAATTAATTTCCGGGTGGTGTGATCCTTACAGTGTACTAGTTTAGTTGACCCTGAAATACCGATGGTTGACCGGCTTATTGTGTGGTCTTCGCACACCAACCATTCATATATTGGTAACATCGTGGCGTTGGGGTCAACCAACAATAACACTTGATGCTTCAGTCTGACTCAATTTCGGTAAACACCGAAACAATGTCCCTCAATATATTTTCCGTATCTCAACTTTTGTTCACATACTATACGACGGTATGCGAATATGGAAATTATGACGTTGGTTGCATGAGAATTATTCGTGGTTGCTTTGATAATGTGTCGGTACTCTCAGGGACATGGAGTAGCTCTTTGCTACTTTAAATTTCAGTTGCATCGAATTTTTATTATTCATTAATGATTGAGATTGCAATATTAAAAACTAATAAAACTCCCCCTATCATCCAACAAGTCATAAATAGACAAAAATTGTTTGCCAAATTTTTAACCGTTATTTTTTGTTTAGCTCTACTGCAACCACTCGCCCCCCCCCAATCTGCCCTGCCATCGACCAGCTGTCTCAAGGTCTACACAAGACACCGCGATAGACCACACCGTTAGCTTGTGTTTGTCGGCGGTGCTGCTGTCATAATCGCCGAATAGTGATTTCGTTTAGTCGAGTGTTGAATTATTTATGTGCAGCAGATTAGCGGCAAGTCCTGCACTTTTCGATGCATCTCGTTTGTAGACACCGTTGGACGTTTTGAAACGAGGTAGGCCGTGAACCAATCCGTCGTCGGTAGCAGCGGTCGAAGATGAACTGTTGTTGATGATCGGATCACAAGAAAAAAAGAAGTAAAACCTTGATGCGTTTGTTAATTATTTAGCTTACAAACGATGAATTGCGCATAAATTTCTTATTTATATATTTGTTTCGTTTTCAGAAAAAAACGGTGTGGTAATTGTTATCGTGTTTTTACCAACCAAAATCGGAACAATTTCGAACTTTTCGTTTATAGCACAGTTTCAAGAAATAATGGCAAAAAAGAACGTTTGAAGATAAAACTCCTCGTTATCGTTTTGTCAGGTAACAAGCTGATATTTTTTTTATAATTCACAGTTCAAGTCTTACTAAACAAATTGTTAGATGTCACTTCGGAGAATATTGGACCCTGAAAAAATAATAAAAAATAGAATTCGATTAAATCCAGTTGATTTCCAAATGGAACAGGTTCTAAGTTTATTGAGGTATTCCAATTCCGTTGTTAAGTTGTGACCTTCAATCAGCAGCAGTATAATCAAACATGATTTCCATAGCAACTTGTAAAAATCAATGTTTTTTTTTTCTCATTTTTATACTTGTATCTTGTTCTATCATTAAAACAGCGACTAGTTCATAAAAACCGTCAAGATTGGAGGAAGTGTAGCCTTTAAATTGAAATGTTGACCTAGTTTGTTACAGTTTTATTGGAAAACCTGTACGTGGCCCCACACGAGTCAACATATTTCAAGCAAGCACCGGCGATCGAATGATCATGATCTTGAAACGAAATATGAAGCCTTAGAACTCAAGCTTGTAGCTATACGCAACCTTCCGCAAGTTCAACGCCACTGCCCAAGTAAGTCGAGCAGCTGTACTGGAGAATTCTTGAAAATAAGTACAACTTGTCTCTGTCTCTCTGATTCTCTCTCTCTCTCTCTTGTATCCACACCATCCGTGGCTGGGTTCTAATGCTGTCTGCGATCCGGTCGGTGGCGACGATCGGAACCATAGGCTCTCGATGTGATCGAACACTGCGAGCTGAATGTGAACCGAACGATATGCGTTGAGTGGTCTATAGCTCAATTAGTAACCAAGTCAAGGACAACTTGATGCCTCTGCCGGTGTTTTTTTTCTTGAATCAAACCAAATATGTCGGTCAACCGCAGACGAGGTTTGCTGGCCAAAACAGCGCAGTCATCTGTTACAACGATCGGCCTACTGCGTTGGTGCTGTAATGTAATGTAAGCCATATTTAATAAATCTTGAGCGTTTTTTCAAAACGTCATATCTGCAATGAGTTACTCTCTGTTTATACTTTCTCTTTCGATTTTTACGGCGTCACTATAACACTTTTCACTTATTTTACAGTACAGATCGAAAGACGGTGGTTTTAACTAGCATATTATGCAAAGAGCTGAGGGATAAATGTTAAAGTGACCGAATTATTAACAGAAGAGAAAGTAAACAAAGAGAGTAACTCATTGCAGATATGACGTTTTGAAAAAACGCTCAAGAAATGTTTACTTAGCTCATCGTTGCCACGTGTGAGCTGGCATTAAAATTCAGATCCGTTCGGCTCTCTATATGTTGATACCATAAATTAAAACAATAGTTCTTTAACTTTACAACTGGTGGTAACATCAATTACCATAATAATTCATTCTGTAACGTGTTTTTACCGATTCAACCGAAATGTCTCATAAAGCTTAGGATTCAATTATTCTCGCGTCAGCTCGTTCCGCTGCTTTATTACAGCAATCAACCGACAAGTTTTTTTCAGCTTAAAACTATTTGTACATAGTTTCCTGTACCGCAGCAGCATCACCCCTGATGGCGATGATCACACAAGAGCTGCTTCTGCTCTGCTGATGGGATCGTAACTCGACCATAAATCATACGCCATTCCGTCCGTCGTCGTGGCTGTCGCGTTTCATTATTAGCCGAAAACGGATCGCCGTTTTGGTGTGTCACCAAACAGAATGGGCGCGTTGGATCTATAGTTGACCAATTGGTTCATTTTTTCGCAACGCTGGAGCAATAAATGTAACAACATGTTGTTTGCGAAAGTTTCAGTACTGGAAACAATGGTTCTCAGTTCCACAGAGCTGACATCCAATGTTTGAAAGCGCGTGAGAAATATTTTTGAAATTATGTCGGAAACTTGGTAACGGATTTGTTATGGAATTTGCCTTTCGACTTCGTCTCATCAGAATCCGACACTAACTTAGTGACAGGACTAAGCTAGCGCCGGATTGACGCTAGCTCCAAAAACAAAGACACACTTTGTGTTCCTGAGCGTGATGTCTCGCAAAAAAGGTGCTCATTTTAAGCTGATGAGAACTAATGAAATCGAATCATTTGGTTTGGCTCAGCCAGCCAATGCAATGTGCACTATGCTATATTTCTCCTTAGTGTTAGTCATGTCACTAAGTTAGTGTCGGATTCTGATGAGATGAAGTCGAAACGTTCTTTTCACCCACAAAGATGGTTTTAAACAATTTTCTCCTTATTTTTTTCCTTTTTTATTTCGACTATGTTAGTCATATTTTCTTTTTCACATTTTAACGGCATTCAATTAGCTAGAGATTACTGGGTAGGGAAAGTTATGAAAATTGGAGCCATAATACTCAAGTGAGAGCAAGGATGTGAAGTAAACAGATCGGAAAACTAGAAGTGGCAGGGTCATTAGAACAGGCTTAATATCGTACGGGCTTAACTTTTGTCTTCTGCTAATGATGGTCGAGCTTAGGCAGCATAACTACGAATCACCCGAGTTCACTAGCATGTGTCCTGGTTTTTGTCGGTTATCACGGTAAAGATGGACTTGTCTGTCTATACCAGGACACATGCTAGTGAACTCCGGGTGATTCGTAGTTATGCAGTTGTATATAGCTTTGAATAACTCTTCCACCTCAATGTAGATCTAAGACGAGTTTGCTCAAAGTCAAACATGTTTTCTCCCATAATAGTAGCACTGACACGTTACTGTAGAGTTCGTCCAGTGGATAAGCAACAAATTCGTGTATATTGATGAATTACTTTACTGATAGTTATAGTAAGGCGATTTTTAGGTTCTGCTCTTTGCGAAATGAAATACTGGCTTGGTTGTTCACTATGAGTTAATACAACCTTTGCTATCAAAACTATGCCAGAGAATGTATCAAAAGGTCACTGTGGTTTTACGATTTGCGGACAACGAGCGTGAACTCCAGCTCCTTGCCTGCTCCTGATTCGGTCTTGATGATTCAACCGTCGTTCTTTTCGTTGGGCGATAGTTTGTCTAATTTTCATAGATGCGCAGCGTTGTCTGAGCGTACGGGGTGGGACCCATACTGTATTGATAATAAACGAAAAATGTGAAACAATCAAAAATAATTCCTTAAAAATTAAGTCAGACAAGCGTATCCTGGATCTGAAACTATTTTTTTTTTTCGTCAAGCATATGTAGACTACATAGAATGGTTTATAATATTTTCGTGCATACTATACATTATTTCTACGGTTAATTTGCAATTTCATTCGTTTTCTAGACATGGACAGTAGAGATGCTCAGATTTCATTTTTTTCGAATCCGACCCGAACCCGAGAGCTTGAAAATTGTAAAACACGAACCCGACCCGAGCCCGAAATTTTAAAATTTAAGAAACGCGACCCGAGCCTGCGCATTTCAATATTGAAAAACCTGAACCCGACCCGAGCCCGAGAACGAAAATTTTATAAAACCCGAGCCCGACCCGAACCCGATAGTTTAAAAATTTAAAAACCCGACCCAAAACCCGATTTGAACCGGACTTGTTAATATGGAAAAACAACCGAAGATCACAAAGCATGTGGAAAGAAAAGGCGTAATGATGACAGATTCAAACAACCTTGCCCGTCGTACTTAACCAAAATTTCTGATTTTTTTTTATGGAAAACCATTCCTGAAAGAGTTGTTTTGTATAATTTATTACATGTATTAAATTAAGCTATGTCAATTGGCGATTTGTATTCGACAGTTTACACGACGTCACTAGCGTTACTGGTTGCTACCTTCAAATTTGAGTAGAATGGTGTCAATCACGATTCTGTGACGCATTCTTGGTGTCACATAATTAGCTAGTACGGTATGCGCGCCAGTGAAGATGCTTCAACATCTCCAATGGAGTTCTCGGAACGACTTCAAACTTCCACAAATCCGCTAGTGGCTTGAACAGAACACACAATATTTTTACGATCAATTCCTTAAGATTGTGGAAATTCATGTAATGTCATGAAGGAATCCGGCCCAGCTATCAGAAAAAATTTGACTATCAGTAAAAATGACGAATTTCAGCGGTTCAAAGGATGTACAATTTAGTACGGTCCATTCGACTCACGAAGTAAAGCTAATTACTACAAAAAGAGACTGGGTGTTGTGTATAGACGTAAACAGCGTCAAGAAATGGTTGGGTGTGATCTGTTCAAAATCCGAACCCGACCCGAATCCGAAAATTCCAAATTTGGAAAACCCGAGCCCGACCCGAACCCGAAAGTTTATAATTTCAAAAACCGAGCCCGAGAAAATCAAACGCGGAACCCGAACCGAACCCGAGAAGTTTAAATTTCAGAACCCGAACCCTACCTGAAACCCGTCGGGTTCGGTTCGGGTCCGGGTTTCGGGTTCCAAAACCCGAACCCGACCATCTCTAATGGACAGGTCAATTATTTCACCATTTTCTTTATAATGGCGCATCATTCTATTGACGAAGCTATTTTTAGCATAGTTTGTACTAAAAGATTATTCTTGGGGTAATTTGCGAATTCTTAAATAACGGCTAAGTACATAACATTTTATTTGGGAGAGTAGTGATGAGGGTTGTACACGTTGAGAAATAATGGCGTTGATAAAGTAAAAAATGGAAAATTTACGGCGTTGTTAGAGTGTTTGCGTGTTAATGAGCATGCAACGTGCTTTATACGATGGAAGAGGGAATGTCATCCTGTTTAGTTTACGACGTGCGTACAAACGAAATTGCTTTTGACAGGTAGGACAGTGTACGAGTTCCAAACCGCGCTGCAATGTTCCGTAATTGGCCTGACGTACGTATTGTATGGTTATTTAATTGCGTAAGGCTTCAAAATTATAGCTGAAGCGTTTAATAAAGCTTAGCATATTATTTGCTTTATTTATTATTGTATTGTAATGTTCCACAAGATTACGCCTGTACATGTTTTTTTTACATTTTCCTACTAGTTGGTTTCCGAAGTGTATGTCTATGGGAATATTGTTTTTTCTGCTCAAGGTTATTGAGTTTGTTACACCATATGTGCAAAAGTTTGATTTTGTTTTGGCTTCAATATGAAACCAGTCTTAGATACCTTCTGCATGATACTGTAATTTTATGTGGTACCATGGGCTTTTCACCAAAACAGTATTACAGTGATTATATCACAGAAACTTGGGGTACGATTATTTTCTTTTTAGTTAAGCTACATTGTGATCAATTTTAGTACTTAACTTGGCGACCTTTATTATCCACTGCCATGGTCAAATAATATACAATGTGGGTTTAGGGCCCAATTCACTCTGGAGGCACACTTCTTTTATTGCTATATTTTAAATTAGATCCATGATAACACTCACTAACACAAATAGCTTATTCTCATATATACTCGCAATCTCTCATTCCAAACGTACAAACGTGGCCTACACGATAACACAAACCTGGTCACAAATGCGAACGCCAGCGATCTCGCCAACATTCAAACACCTCGGTAATAAGGTGAACGTTTTCATGTACAAATTTACTAACGCGGTCTCAAGCATCAATCCACAGCTCGCGCAATCATGAATCGGTCACATCCGGAAGTCTCTGCCCTTGATCCTAACAGCTCAAACTCATGCCTTCAGTTGAACCAATAGAAATAAAAACCAGACAAGACTTCCACGCGCGTTCATTGAAGAATACGCGAACATTGTGTATTCGTTATACGCTTATAAAAAAATGTGTCCACGCTAAGTTACATACATACTAGCACACGCGACAAAAACGTCAACATACAAACGCACGTGCCCTTTGCGATCATCCACTAAGTGAACGGTTTAGCACTTATAAATTTAACAAATGCGGTCTCAAGAGTGAACCTCCAAATGCCCTGTTCGCGCGATCATGAATCTGTATGAACGTCACAGCACTTATAAGCATTCAAACGCGGTCTCAATCGTGAACCTACAGTCCCCCGCACTTGCGCGTTCATGAATCGGTCACGTTCGGAAATCTTTACCCTCCATTCTAGCAACTTAGGTCCATACATTCAGTTATAACAATCAAAAAATAAAGCTCATATCCACAAGACAACACGTTCCATGGCGACATGACTGAGAACTCTAGTGATATGGAAGAACCCACTTTGTTCTAGAATCTGAACCGTACACGAAAAATTAAGTATCAGATTCACGGTCCGCGCGCGATCATTCTAGAACACACACGAATATGCGAAAGGCAAACTGTTTTAATATAGAATTTATAGACGTGAAGTTACATACACGTTAGCACACGCGACATACAAACGCACAAGCGATCGAACACGTTAACATACAAATGCTCAAGCCCTTCGCGATGTTACACGCGATCGCGAAATCCCTACACCCGCACATATCTGAACCGTACAATAAATATCACATTCAGCATCACGGCTCGCTACAATTGGCCTAAAGCAGTGTGTTAGTGGGCGCCATTGCCGGTCTCATCTGCAATTGTAGTGTGTGATTCTGACGGGGAGCCCTTCGGAAAACCTAGCTCTATAGCTCCAGTAGGACAACTCTCGAAAAAAAATATTCTCAGTTGCATCGCTTGCTTAAGGCGAACCCTGACTAAAAACCCACCCCAATCCATGGTACTCAAAGGGGTGTCACTGAGTCGGGGACTTTCGTTAAGTAAGAGCCACAACAACACTTCCTGTATCTTATCCCAAGTTACCGTAAAGATGGTCGTGATCAGCAATGGTGTTTCTCAGGCGAAATTCTCGCATGGACTGGATCAACTGTTATTCCCAAACAATGCTCATGTAGTCTGACTGGAAATAAGAGTCATCAGTCTGCAATCTACCAAGTATACCGTGCTAAAGCAACGCAATGCATTGCGTGTAAATGCCCCTCTTCCTGACGGGACATCATTCGCTGTTCTGCCTCCTGCAGTTTAATAGCTGCTGTATTAGTGTTCACGATTGGATTATTCTGTTTTTACGGGTAACGATTGTGTATTCGTTACCTACTCAGTAATATTATTCCCTGGGCAGCCATTTGTGATTGAGCAGAAACTGCTGAAAGCAGTAGACGGCGCCGGTGGTTGAGTGGTAAGCGTGACCGCCACTTTTTCCAGTTGGCCTGGGTTCAATTCCAGCCGAGGTCGTTGAGATTTTTCTGAGGTGAAAAAATCTGTGGTCACGTCTTCCTTCGGAAGGGAAGTAAAGCCGTTGGTCCCCGATCCATGAAATTGGTGGATCGATATCTAGTCCAGGTAGTGGAATCACCTCTCTGGCGTCGGTAAAGAAGAAGTATATCCAACTTCTATACTCTACTAACAAAAATATCCTCCTCCCGTGTTACTTGTGGAGTGCGCAGTAGTATATACGGCCTCTAGCAAAAGCAAGTATCGGACTAACAATGTATTCCCTTTCCTTCCGCGATCTACGTTCGGGCCTGACCGGCGCCGGTATTGATCAGAAAACATTAGGATTACCAGGAGTTGCACATTGAAAGATGTTTCGCTAATCCCAAGCATAATTATCTACTGATTCCCTGTGCAACTTCAGCTAGTTTCGATCGATAACGGAGTAGCAGCCAGGGGTGGTCGCACAAGCTCAAGCAGAAGCTTCTGAAAGCAGTTTCCGCGCAGGGTTTTCCTTAGCGTGCCTACAGAGACTGTATTTCTAAGAAATATTATTACAATTTCTCAAAAAACAACCTCTACTGACGTGGAACACAGTTTCTTCGAACTATTCGATTAACTGGGGAAGTCAATCGGTCCATGTTTCTACAAACAGGCAAAAGTAAACCGACAGCGCCTCGCATCCATTCTGTCTGGGTCTTTCGACTGTTTGGTCTTACTGGTGGCGACGCCGGTGGTGTAAACAATGTGATCACCGTACCTACTATTTGTTCAGAACGTACACCGAAATCGTGTCATTATTAAGCCGACCGGTACAAAAGAGCTAAAAAAAATTAAGTCCGTACGCGCATAACGCAATTACCTCCGTCTCATATTCAAAGTACCGGAAGACACTCGTGGAATGTTTAAAGAACGGTTGCCCGACCATAGCCAGCCAGCGTGTAAACTTTGCCGAACTGTTTGATGAGCTATGTTCTCATTGGCCACTTCTCGGTTCATGCACGAAATCGATCATCGTCGCATCTGAATAGTATAAGGAACATTCGGATGGAGGACTTTTTGACTGGTGCCGCACTCTTGCATAAAGTTATGGATCTTTGCGTAACCTTAGAAATAATAGTTTTTGTTTTGGCTTATTTACGCAGTTATAGATAAGAACCTGGACGAATTAAAAAAAAAATCCATTATTCATTGTTCTAATGGGTTTTAGTTGCATTACAGTAAACTTTGATGAACTTTGATCTGAAATTAACAAATAATTGGTTGAGTGACTATAAAGACCATAACAATTATAGACGAACGCGTGAGCAAAGAACAATTGCGTACTTCTTGCGCTAGTAAAACCACTCCTCTGTATAATAAAGAACGTCAATACAGCCACAGACGATCGACAGATTTCGAAGCCGCGCACTTGACTCGGTAGCGTCGTTCTTATTCCTTATACAAGATACATACCGAGGTGTTATTTGTTGTTACTTTGATGAGAGAGCCGCAAAAAAAAGCATTATTAGCTGACCTGATGTCCGATGTTTCCTGCGTCAGATTGGTACACGTGTTTCACTTTTAGGCGGATTCAACTACACAGAGGGAATAGACGTAACTATCGGGCTTCTTTGATCGATAAAAATCCCTTGCAGAAGGTTGTCAAATTGAAAACTCGTGTGTTCATTTTTGATAGTTCGCCGCATGTACTGTTTAGAACTTTTTTAACGATTTATTTCGAGCGAATCTAGTAGTCCACAAAGTCCACGTAAACAGTACTAGTGAACTGTCTCAAGAAAAGTGAGGTTAACTGTGTCAGCAGGAAACACACACCGAAGAATAAAATTCTGTACCGTCTGTTCGATCTATGAAAGAACTATCATTAGAACAAGTGCGGGTACCTAGGCAAAAGGGGCAGCATCATACAGACGGAAAAATCGGTCGGACGCGAGGAATGGTCGATCATAATTAGCACACCAAAAAAAGCTACTGCTTCAAAGGATAGGATGGAACTAATATAGGCAATAAGTTCATCCGAGGGGCCACTGAACACACAAGAAGGGGCATTTGTACATTTCGACCGTCTGTCAATATAAGTGAGAGAGTACAAAGTACAAGGGGATTGTTGACCGAGAACGGCCAAAAGCGTAAATACCGTGCCGCTATGCGACTGCACGTTGAGGACAGCTTTTAGCGTGAGTTGGAAGCCGTTCTGTAACCGTTTTTTTTTGTTTGATTTGTTTGTCAGATCAGAGATCACGTGCTGCTAGAAGATACTGATTGCTAGTTGATCAAGGCTACGCAATTACGATTCTGCGCAATCAAGTCTACGAAATAACGATTCCTAATCAGAAAATTGCCGGAATTTCCCGCATCATTGAAAGCTTCTGAAAACCGTGACGCAAAAGCTTCTCCCGAAATAAGCTGCTTCTGTGGGTCGTAATTGTTTGCGCCTGCTGAGATTATGATGAATGGATGGTGAAAAAAAAACGTACAACCAAAACAAATTGTGAGGGATGGATCGCAGTTTTTTTCTCAGTTTATGTGCAGAACGATGAGTGGAGCGAAAAGGTGTAATATACTCTATTCTTATTCTGGTAAAAATATCTGCAAAATTGTCGAGGAATCTTCAATATTATTTATTCGAAATTACTTATTTCATTCTATGAAAGTAAGGGGAAAATATACATTTTGTTAACTATTCGAACATGGACTGAAACCACACGGGTTGAAGTACAATAGACAAATCAAAACGCTTCAGAATCAGATAAATTATATTTTGTCCGATGTTATGCTGCATTGACCATACTCTATGCGAAATAAAGCAAACCGCTTCCTTGGGAACGAAGTTCATTTTATCCCAGTTTACTTCATAGGCCAAAAAAACCTCAATCACCGTCAGAATTTGCTCAAATGATACCTCACACAGAATAATTGCACAATTTTTTTTTGGTTTTCGCTAAGTACAAATGCGTCATGTGTTGGGTGCAAATTGGGATGACGATTGGTTTTTGTCTGAATCAGCAAGAACAGGATTTGCCAGACAAATGGAGAAATTAGTCGAATATTGTGCCCCATCACGGTGAACATGGCAGGTTCCTGCAAAGAGCGAGTTCAAATATTGGCTCCCTAGTATTGGTACGGGAAAAAAACTAATTCTGTTCATGCTACTGCTTTTTTTCGTTCTTTTTCGTCACGCATAATAACCGTGGCGGATACGAAAAAAGGCTAATGTCCATCCTGCTTACTTTTTGTGGTTGGAACAATCCCGGTGAGTGATATGCGTCATCAATAGAAAATCAAAAAAAAAGTTCCAGTGACTGTCAAAATCAACTCATGACGAAAACATTCTGATTTTTTTCTACTTTGCATTACCCCGACCAGCCCATCGTGCAACAAAATCGTCGAAGAAGAATAAGGACCCAACTGAACGATTCGGTTGAACACTTTATATGTTAAGTTGTCGAAGAAGGTTTTTAAAAACTAATCTAAAAATTAAGTTTGTACTGTTGTGTTGTTTGAACTAGTAAAAATGAAGTTTGTACAAGTTTCCTCCCCTAGATTGACGGTATTGCAAACATCATCAAGCATATTTGTGCATCTGTTTTTGAAAACCTCTGACAGATAACTGCTCTTAGATAGTTATTGCATTACGACTCGATAGTGGTGCATCGAGGAGAGCGAGAGTGTTTATGACCCTTTTTATGTTTTGTGTTTCGTCATCGCACACGAGCCAATTAATTAAACCAAAAAATGTTGAATTAGAAACCTATTTGTTACTTTTTAGTACTAGTGTAAAATTGTTATGTGCTAGCCGTATGTCTATCTGTGTATGTGTTCGTGTCAGTATTTATGACAGTTGGGTGAGGGAATGGATGCAGAACTGGCGTATATGATAGAATAGTGGTTAATACTTCCGGTGTGCAATGTGTACATTCAATTCTATTCATTCGGGAAAGTCGGTTTGGATGAATTAAGGTACAATTAATTTACCGACGCACGTGAATCATCCATACACGGTCAGCATGGCATGATACAAGCCTATCAGAATGCATATGTCGTTAAAGGTAACTAAACAACATTTGCTGCATTTAGACGAGTTAAAGTAGTTTGATTTCATGTTACATGTGTTTTTTTCAATTCTACTTCATTAGTTTGTCTCTTTTGTACTTCTATTAGTTTGCTTTTTCATTAACCCATTCATGCCCATGTTGTTTGTGGACAACAACGTTTTGAAACAGCTATAACTTTTGGTTGAGGCGAGGTTTGCTCACAAAAACAAGTAAGGCTCATTAATGTGATTATTGCCTTTAATTTGAGTATTAACAGTTACAAGGATCAGCTCTAATTTAGCCCCTCTCTTTTATTTCTCGTTTTTAGAGTTTCCTCCTGCCTTGTGGAACCGATCAGCTCCAGAGTGCCACTATGTAACCGCCATCGCCCTTACCACTACGCCTGCATAGAAGGAAACTGAAGCGAGAGCGACTCGAGGTCCGATGACTTTTGAAAGATTCCCCGCGGGTCCGAAGAATACCATCCGCCAATCCGGTACTCGACGACTTACTATACTGAGGCGCAAATTTGATACGCTGATCCCCCTCCCCCCCCCCCCCCCCCGTCATATGAGCGAAAGTTGCAAGTTTTGCTCTTCTTTCCCTGTCTCTTTCCTGTCCTTGATACAACTGATGCGGAAATAAGCCACCCTTTGAATATCTTGACCAAGCATAAGTTTTAGTTAAAAAATTCAAATTAGTATTCTGTATTCCTAGTTTTAAGATAGCTATAATTTTTACTCTTTATTGAAACTCTTGTCCTCCATCTTGTAAATAGAATCGAATCCCTAGTTTTAAGATTTCTGTGAAATTTCTCATAAATATTTGTTCCCCCTTTTGTGTACTAAACTATATTGTTAGTTTTAAGATAACCGTAAAATATTTCGTAAAATACTATTACTCCCCCTCTTGTATATCAAAGTGAATCCCTTGTTTTAAATTTTTTCATAAAAAAATCTTTTGGCCCTCTTTTGTATATTGAATCTTATTTCTAGTCTTAAGATAGCTGTAAACTTTCTTTTCCTTTGTAAAAAAATATTTCAACATTGTAACCTCCTAGTTTTAAGATATCCAAAATGTAAAAACAAAAGCATTTGGCACCGCCAAGCTAACGCATTTGTGCCTATCAAATAAACGAAATGAATATAAAAAAAGAATCAGCTCTAGAACTGAAGTTATTACAATTAGTCTAATTGGATTCGAAGGAGCAGTGCTGCCAGGGACAGTTTACGTTGACGACGGAAAATTATTTTTTCATATATCTTCGTTATGGTGCAATATTATTAAAAACTGATAAAACTTATCAATTTAGACTGTCGTTGGCTACGTTCTCCACATAATTGGACTATTGTAATTATTCTAGGAGAAATGTATTGAGCATTAGAAGTTAAAAATTGACCAGCTTCTAGTACTGCCATGGAAGCACCTATCTTTATGAAAATAGGATTTTCGAGTTTCTTGACCCAACAATTTTCAAGGAAAAACAGCTTTGAAATCCTACATGCACTAGAAAAAAGTTGGGCATAAAAGGGTTAATCATGTATACCATAACAGCATCGGTCAATTTTTACACTTTAAATCAATCTCTTTGCATCTTTTTTTTCATTTGGCATGTTATGATTTCTTTAATTATTTCTTTATTATACTCTATCTATACTCATAAAATAACAGACATACAAACGCTCGTATCCTTCGCGATAACGCAAACCTGGTCACAAACGCGACCATACAATTGCAATCATCTGCACATACTTACGCCCGTGACTTTACCAACATTAAAACACCCCGGTACTTAAGTAAACGTTGTAGTACCTATAAACTTACAAACGCGGTCTTATGCATTAACCAACCACTCGCGCGATCATAAAACGGACACGGACGGAAGTCAAACCTCGGTCCTAGCAGACTAGACTCATGCCTTCAGTTGGACCAATTAAAAAAATGACGCTCATATTCACTAGACAACACGTTCCATGACGACATGACCGGGAACTCAAACGTGACAAACCCGTTAGCATACAAATGCTTGAGCTCTTCGCGACCATCCATAGCACCTACACCAGCGATCTTGCAAACATGATAACATCGCGATGATCAGGTAAACGTCACAGCGCTTGTAATTCTTCAAACGTGTTCTCAAGCGTGAACCTGAAAGCTCTCGCGCTCGCACGATCATGAATCGGTCACTCCCGGAAGTGTGTACCCTTGGTATCAGCAGACTAGGTCCATGCCTTCAATTCGATCAATTAAAAAAAGAAAGCTGTCATATCCACTGCACAACAAGTTTCATGGCGACATGACCGGGAACGCTAGTGATATGGGCTAACTTATTCCGTGTCAGAATGTGAATTGTACGCCGAAAACTAAATATCAGAATGATGGTCCACGTGACCATCCAAGAACGTACGCGAATATGTGAATGGTCACATGGTTACAAAATAGAGTTTTGCACACGCGAAGTCACATGCACGCGAGCGCACGCGACACACATTAACATACGAACGATTCAGCCCTTCGCGATTAACAACGCACACCTACGCCCGCGATCGCGTAAACTTGATAACACCTCGGTAATAAGGTGAACGTTTCAGCACTTATGAAGGTTCAAACGCGAACCTACAAATGCCCGTGTTTGCGCGATCATGAATCGGTCATGTCCGGAAATCATTACCCTCTGTCCTAGTAACTTAGGCCCATACATTCAGTTGGACCAATCAAAAAATTAAGCTCATATCCACTAATGTTTTTTTCTGCAATAGACAACCTCAACCTTTTTCTGCACTAGACAACACCTTCCATGGCGACATGACCGGGAACGCTAGTGATATGGACGTTCTCACTTTCTTTTAGCTTCTGAGCCGTACATCAAAAAATAAGTATTAGATTCACGGTCCGCGCGCGATCATCCAAGAATACGCGAATATGCGAAAGGCATGCGGTTATAAAATCGAATTTATACGCATTGATACACGCGACATACAAATGCACACGCGATTGACCTCGTTAACGTACAAAGGCTCGAGCCCTACGCGATGATACACGCGCTCGCGAAATCCCTGCGCCCGCCCATATCTGAACCATACAATGAATATCACTCTCAGAATTACGGCCCGTAATTTTGGTACGTTCAATTCTTTTTTGATATCAAAATACATTAAAATTAAACATTTACTGCTCATTAGGGTGGCTCAAAAATAGTTTTTTGTGCAAACGGTTAATAAATTATTTTAAAAGTAACTGTTGTGCACTAGATTCGTTTTTCATATTAAAAAAGGTACAAAGAAAGAAACTCGCACATAGGTGTGGCTCAAAAATAATTATTTTGATGTAATCATTCAGAAAATTGTTGAATTATGATCGTGCGCTGAATTTGTTTTTAATATTCAAACAGACTAGAAAAAATCCCTTACATTAGGGTGGCTCTAAAATTATTATATTGCGGAAGCATTTAATATTTTAAAGTATTTCCATCTCATTAGGGTACTTTAAAATGATTGTTATGTCTTAACGATTCAAATAAGATGATTTTGACTAACTTTGGAACGTTGAATTTATTTTTGACGTAAATTCATAATCAAAAATAACTTCACTAATCAAAGGTATGGTTCACTCATAATTTTTTTTTCGTCATGGTTCAAATGTTTTCCCCATGTGACTGCTTCAAACAGTTTTTTTTTTGGTTACATGAATTGAGTAAATGTCTTATGATAAAGTATTTAGGGGCTACCGTAAGTCTACCTGCATCCACTAGAAAAGTATTGATATGATTATAGCTTAATATCACATCACATGTAAATTATTCAAACAGATTTTATTTTACTTGGGTTACTTTGGGATACTGAAAAGATTTATCTACAAAAGGTTGAGCAAACGATAATTTAAGCGGATACAGTTTCATTTAATGTTGATAAAAATTCTTTTGTTTATTGCTATAAAATACAGCATGATTTATTTTAATCTCCGTCCGATTCTGATGATGATTCGTCCGATATTTTCTGCTTCGTGGAATGGATACTATCAACATTTAAGTAACTACTCTTTCCACTAGGTTCCCCTCATTTGTGCACTTGCATAAATTTCGCGGATCATCCCCTCAATATTATTTAACAACTCTGCATGTCTTCATGTCTTTATTCTAGCTTTAAAATAATTATTGAAATTTGATATAAAAAATTACCGTCTCCATATGTTTTTTCAAAAAACTAAAATAACCGGATAACGTTCCTGTGAGCAAATTATTCGAAAAACACTGGATTTACGCCTATCTAAAAGCAGTGAAAAGCTGCATTCATTTTTTATCCAAATAACCTAAAATCTTGCCAAATTGTCTCCGACACATAAGCCAACACAAGAAAAATATTGATGACCGTATCGCGTGACCTTCTTAGCTGAACTTAAGTCCTGGCTCGTCCCATCGTGCAGTAGGACAGCTCTCGGAAAAAAATCTATGCGAAGGGTGGCTCAAAAATAGTTTTTTGTCGAAACAGTTCATAAATTATTTTAAAAGTAACTGTTGTGCACTGGATTCGTTTTTGATACTAAAACATGCAAAAAAAAATGAAATTCTCACTCATTAGAGTGGCTCAAAAATAATTATTTTGATGTAATCCTTGATAAAATTGTAGAATTGTAATGATCGTACGCTGAATTTGTTTTTAATATTAAAACATATTAGTAAAAAAAATCCTCTCATTAGGGTGGCTTAAAAATATTCAGAATCTTATGAAGATATTGACCACTTAATTTTACATTGTCTTCGATATTCTGAAACAAAACACATTTTTCTTTCTTCTACTGGGAGACCTATTTTCCACTCTATATGGTTTTACGTCACTTCGATCACATGCAGTGGTTTTGGGAATATTCTACCTGTTCTCTTGTGCGTATGACGTGAGTGCCAGGAATTTGAGGTGCTAATTTTTGAAGAGCTTTTCAAGAGGCTTAAAAGTCAAAGTTTGTCTCACGAGAATTTTATTACTCACGGTTGAAGCATACCCTTGACTTCTTTTAATTTGTTTCCAATTTAATGTACATTCATTGAGGACATGACTCAGCAATAACTTGAAGTAGAAGTTGAAAGATTCATTCCACTAAGAAATTTGGAAAAAATAGATTAATTTACCCGACAGTCGTTTTATGTTGGCTTTTGAGAGCATTCGAAGGGGTACTGGGTCCCAATCCCAATTTAAGCATTGGTCCAAATATCAACAATGCTGAAAAATCCGTGACGTGAATCCGTATTCCGTTAATTTTCAACATGCCAGCGACTCGGTAGAGTCCTACCTGAAAATGTAGTACTTTTCGAGGAAAAAGTTTGCTTGTGTTACTGAGCTTAGTTTACGATTACTGGTATAACAGCGACCTCTGTGCATTCGACACAGTTGGTTAAACTGGCGTCAAATGACTTAATTGTGGATAAAACATAAAAACAAAAATATAATAAAACCCCGTCGCGTCAGGAGCACAGCGGATATTGTTGATTGTAAGGAAAAATGACCCTCCTACGTCTCACCACCACGCCACGTCGCTGTGTTTTCCTCATCGGTAATAACGAAAACGGCTATTCAACCAGGTAACAATTGCTTGTATTGAAGTCATAAAACCACCCTCCATTAAAAGGAAAGGTCTGAAACTAAACAGTTCACCTTGGCCGTCGATATCAATACGAGCTTCACGACCTATCGGAACCAACGCCAGCAGAATCTTCCAACCGACCGCAAAAAAACCAAACAGTCCCGGTCGATTGCGAAAATTGGACAAGCTTTCTTCTACGAGCCGGGGCTTCCATCAGCGATCAAACAAGCAAATACATTAGCGAAGCTCCGCTCGAAAACATCTCCCCCTCCTCGGGGGATCTCAAGTGGTACTCATCAACCGGATTCCACCGAGAACACGGGAAATACTCGTGCCCAGAGCCTCCGGTTAGCACTACCTACCGAGCAGGCAGGTTGAACAAGATGGAACCAAAAAAAAAAACCCGTCGGCGGTTCAGCGAACATTTTTTGGCTTACAATGCAAATCGTTGACGTCAGTTCCGTCGAGTGGTTTCGCAAGCTTGCAATGCGGGTCTGACTGACTCGTCGGGAGGGCGGGCCGGAACAGCACACGTCCTACGGGTTTGGTTCGAACATAGTTGTCGTTGCGAGAGCTGAGGTTTGCGTCATCCGTAAATTCTTTGATGATCGAAATATTTTTGGGGAAGATTAAATTTCTGTTTTCATCAGTCTGTCTGTTTTGTTTCACTTTATAGCACCCCTGAATTTCAATATTCTGGTTAATTCACCTGTCAATTTGCTTCGAATATACTCCACTGTAATAACTGCTAAATTGCATTCCGTTGTTACGATTCAAATCACGGACACTATTTGACTGATGGTCCACAATTTTTATAACTAGATTCAGTAGAATTTGAAGGCACTTAGGTATCAATCCTTCCGACTATTAGAATCACTACAGCGTACAAATATCACATATCCGAGAACCATGAACAAAAATCAAAAATATACTAACCGCCTGAATGATTTGTTTTCCAGCCTACTAATCATTTTTTTCGGGCACATTAACAGGTCCGTACGCAGGACGATTTTGACCTAGTTTGAGTTGAGACATCAAATGTCATTTATTCAAGTTCTGTCATGCTGAAATCGGTTTCTGTTAACGTCTTAGGGTTCCGATGACATGCTTCTCAAGATTCTGATGAATTGCTGTTTAGGATTCAGATTGTATACTATTTGAATATTTCTCAGGATTACGATAGAATCTTTTTTAGAATTCCTGATTCCCATCTCTACGGTTGTCTGCTAAGAATTTCTGTAGATTTCTTCTCAATATGGAATCCTTCTCAAATAATTGTGAAAAAAATTCCGTCAGCAGCTTTTGGAATATTTTTCGAAATTCTGAGTGATCAGATTAACATCAAAATAACAGAATTCTACAATAAAAATTCTGAGAAGGATTACATCGAAATACTGAGTAAAAATCCGTCGGACTCCTAAACTGACCAGTGCGAACCA
Source organism: Topomyia yanbarensis (assembly GCF_030247195.1). NCBI lineage: Eukaryota > Metazoa > Arthropoda > Insecta > Diptera > Culicidae > Topomyia > Topomyia yanbarensis. The sequence continues at coordinate 8,216,813 of NC_080670.1, read as the reverse complement.
GAAATCGACTCTACTCTAGAGGGAACATTGGAACAATTCGTCAAATGACATGCTATGTGTCAAAACAGGTCGTATTTCTATACAGTTAACTTTAACAAAGTCTGCTTCACTTAAATTCCATTACTCTTTCTGTGGCAGTACTTCTAAAAGTCGAATTTGGAATGTTCTGACTACAATACACAGTCGTCCATATTGTAAATTAAGCAGGAATTTTAACTTTTTACGAAAACCAATTAAGTTACCCTTATTATATGTTCATAAAAGTTTGGTGTACTTTGCAAGGTCTTTCTTTTCGTTTAAACAGAAGTTGGGGTAATTCTTATTTTAGCAAGTTCTAAAATTGAACTTTTTTACCGGTTCAAGGCTTGTGCTTAACTGTCTTCAATAACGTTGTAGAACAACACATTTTGGACAACTTTGCTTCATACATGTAAGCTCTATCTTTCATACATTCCAATGTACGAGAAATCCAAATGTAAACTCTAGGATGTTGCTTAAAAATCGGTTTAATTTACATAAATTTTAGTTTTTATTTTACGCTGACAACTTGAGAATTATTTTAGGGTGCATAGTTTGTTCATGAGCATGACGACCGTACAATTCGTAGTTGCTACTCCGAGATTGACATGAACAAGCGAAATTGCATAGAGAATCAACGAATGGAGCCTGGGAGTAGCTATCCATCCTCAATGTGCACGTTTTGAGAGTTGCCAATGTAATGCCGATAACGGCGCCGGCTACGTCCGTACAGTCATGGGGGAAGAAAAGGAATGTTAGTGTAACAAACGTTGTCATGGAGACCGTGTATACCTTTGCATTTCGCAAATTTGCCAAGGGAAGGAGTTTTTGTTAGTAGGACGGGGTAGAGTTACACAAATCTGGGTTCACATTGATAAGCGACCAATGCAACTCTCAGAAGTATTATCATGTGTTTATTGCTCTGGGCAACCGGCTGCCGAGAATTTGATAGATTTATCGTTTGTTTGGTTAATTTCGAAATGCTCGTGCTTGTAAAAAAAGAAATTTCAGCTCCGGACAGTCGGGAGTGTTGCTTATGTGTAATTGAATCGAACAAACGGTAAACGGTGCTATTATTTTTTGCTTGTTTACTCCGGCGAAACACGACATTCCAAAAACAATACAATTTACGCGACATTTGTCAGTATACCCATGTAATTAAAGCTTTCGTAATGCACGCATTATTTATCGTGAATAAATTTTAATATTATTTTTAATGACAATTATTCGCGCGCGTTTTTGTGCTATTTAAGGTGCATTTTAAACGGAAAATAGGCACTAACAAATTGCCTGAAACGATTCACTGTATGTCCAATATACAGCAGATGACGGATGCGCGGTTTTTCACGCTAATTACTAGAACAAGATTGGAGACAATAAGAACGGAAAGAAACTTTTTGTGTCAATAATCAAGCTATAAGATTTTTATACTCATGTTGAAATATAGTTAACATGACAATAATTTAGTGCATGTACTACTGCAAACCATATGAAAATACTCAATACAATGACAAAAATAAACATAATTGATTGATGAATAAATAGACTAAAAGTCAACCAACAAATATGACACGAAAACATTTGCTCTTCCTGCTGATATGACTGCCGCACATTGGTAACTGGTTTTGGATTCTTCTCGCAAATTGTCAGTTTTTAACCCACATAAATAATTCAAAAGTCATCATTCACTCAGACAAGATCATGCGTATTCCCCACGGACATTAAATGCCTAGTGCATTAGTTTCCTAGTTGGGCAAATTAATACTAAACAAACAAAGAAATTAGTTTGCTCAGTCCGAATAAATGTCAGCTCGATTGGCATCAACCGGCGGATGCGTGTTCTCTTACATTGCCATCAAATCAAAGAACATTCAAAATTACATGCGACTAAATTATGCAATTCTGGATATAATGAAATGAATGCTATTTAATTATGTACATTAACATAAGATCGGAAAAAAATTTCAAAGATTGCATTGTTGATGAATCACTTTATGCAAAAAGATGGCAAGGGACGCTGATGAAAATAGCTGACCACCGCCTGATTTAGGGTGCATAATTTGTTTATATACCACAGAAATGATTATGACAACTTTTGCATATTTTTTTTCAAATATTGATGGGTTTGACGGTATTGCAAACATCAACAAGTATATTTCAGGATGGTTATTGCATTACGCCTCGATAGTGGTGCATCGAGGAGCCCGATATGGCTTATGGGTCTTTTTTATGTTACAAAGTTCCACGCACATCTGCTCCCGCGATCTCACAAAGAGGATAGCGCCTCAATGACCAAGCAAACGTTCTAGTACTTATAAATATACAAACGCCGCCGTGAACCTACAAAAACCCGTGTCTGCACGATCACGCTTCGGGTACGTCCTGAAGCCCCTATTCTCGGCCCTAGCAGCGTAGGTCCTTTCCTTCGGGTGAACCGTAAAAAATGAAGCTCATAATTACTAGGCTACACGTTTAATGGCAACAAGACCGGGAACTTTAGTGATGTGGAAGAACTCACTGTCTTCTAGCATATGAAACGTTTACCAAAAATTAAGTATCAAATTTATGGTCCGCGCGCGATCTCTAAGAACTTACATGAATATGCGAATAGATACGGTTAAAAAAAAACGAAATTCATACACACTAGCACACGTACATACAAACGCCCACGCGATCGAACATGTTAACGCACAAACGCTCGAGCCCTTTGTGATAGTACACGCGATCGTGAAATCCCTACGCCCGCACATATCTGAACCGCACAATGAATATCACATTCAGAATCATGGTCCGCTGCAGTTGGCCTTAAGCAGTGTTTTAGTGGGTTAAATTTTCCGTCTTGTCTGCAATTGTAGTGAGTGATTCTGACGGGGTGCCCTTCCGAGAATCTAGCTGTACAGCTCTAGTAGGACAACTCTCACAAAAAAACAAAGAAAAATGAGGGTGGTATAACTCGTTTGTTCGCTGCGTCAAACAATGATCACCCATTTGTGTAGGACCTTGGCGCATTTAATTTATACTTTGTTGTATTTTCCATTCCTTCGGGATACACCCCAACAAAAAGGATGCACGCATCTCAGCGCGATAATTGAGGTCGGGTCTAAAAAGTTCGCCAATGATAAGTCGAAATCCGCGATTGGCGCGATGTTTTGCCAATTATCCCTGATGTTTCAGTCAATATGCACTGTAATTGAATGCTAATTTGTTTAATGGTTATTTTTTTCATAATTGTTTTCCCCTGCCGATGACGCCAGCACCTACTCGGCCAGAAGAGGGAATCGTTGCCATGGATGAAACGAAATCTGGGATCGAGAACAAAAAACAATTGACTTTTACAGCTAGCAATTGATCGAATGACGGGAATAGCTTCGGATGTAGCAAAAAAAAAAGACTAAGCAAACTGACTGCGCTGAATATTGACGTACGGCAAATTACCGACATATGTCACGCAAATTACGGTAAATAAAACCAGTCCGCTTCCTCCTTCGCTCTAAGCCGCCGGTGGTCGCGGTGGTGGTGTTAATGGTACTGCCGTGGCTTTCAATAAACCCAGCACCTCAACTGTCCGCGTACATCGCACAGGCAACCAAGTGCTGACCTTCGCGACCCAAGTTCCGTGAAAATTATCCGTACCCGAGCCGGTGCATCGGTCACTGCTGCCGCATACTGATCTGTTTCTGTGCCTATACCTTGCTTGATTACTGCCGAGAAATTATCACTTTATTGGTGCAACAACGATAAATCGGATCCTGCTCGGCAGGATTTTCAGTGCCTACTATGACATACGCTTAACAATTATAAGTCTACTGGATTGTCACAATTGCGACAATGACAGTTAACAATAATGTTACTGTGTCGTTAAGACCATCTTTGCGCCGCAGGCTGAATTTGCCAGCAGAAGTGAAAATTACTGGTTACCTATCCAATAATTTCGCGTCAGAACTGCACTATTAAAATTCATTCTCATGCCATGTGATTGCTGCTTGTTGTCTCAACAAGGTCAAAACTCCAGCTGTTGAACGTCCAAAACCACTTGGAAGTAACATCGGTTTTCGTTGCTCTTTTCTAAACAAAAATTTATGTAGATACATATATGATTTACAAGCGGTTTAATAGCCAAAACGGTACAACCTGTTTGCAAAGTCTAAAGTTTTTCTAAATATTTGTTTAAAACCTGTTGGAAAAAATTGTTTTGCAATTTGACAGCCAGTGCTGTCAGATTTGCACCACGCCATACACATCTGCCAGCATCGTGCTGAGAGTAAACCCTCTCCCGCTCGCCGGAGAAATAATTATCAGAGCGAGTTGATTTCGATATATGCGGCGATATCACAGCAACAGGATAAACAAGAGCGAGCACCCCGTCGCGGTTGCCACCCCAACCATTGTCAATCACCCACGGATCTGTTCCCTCTTCTTTGTGCTATCAACGCCTGCTATCTATGCATATATGTACACCTTTTCGTGTGGATATGCGATTGTGCACGCGAGAATGGTTTTTATAGGTACGCGATTTTTATGACCAAAATCGCCTTCATTTTACGGTCAATGTGTGTGGGTGAGTTTGTGTGCAGTAGCTCTACACCGTTGGGTAAATAGTATGCAAGCACTTTACCGTCACCCGCTTGCTTTGGTACCACTGCCTGTGCACGCAACATAACAGGGTAGAAGCAAATCATTTTGCGTTGGGCTGATTTAGAACTTGTTCGGATGAACAGGCGAATGCCATGACGATGATAAAATTCAATGATGAGCGAATTCCAAGGGAAGAACGCGTCATCGCTTGGCGTTCGTTCCCGAACAAAGCGTCAGGCTCATCCAAGGCGGGTCCGTAGGTTTGTTTTTGCAGTACTTCTAGTAGTTTGCTTTTCCACTACTCATGTACACACGGTAAAATAATCGTTCCCAAAATCGTGAATAAAGTGCCATGAATTTTGGAACAGTTACGTTTTTACGTTACGTAAACAGGACCATAAGCAAACATCATGAATTTTGTAATCATGTTCCATTTCCATTCAATAATTCCTTTATAACGCTTTTATTAGTGGAATTATTTGTTCATATTTTGTGAACTTCAGTCACGGTTTTCGCCTTACCATTACCAAAATGATTTTCTGTACGTGAACTAGTTTACAACTTTATGAACATTTTTCACAAAACCAAAGGTTGAATCGTGATGTTATTCATGGCTTTTGGAACATTAATAAGAGTCTGACTATTAGATGCGAACTGATTCATGATTTATTATATCTTGAACATAATCTGGTTTTCGTGGTTGTGAAGTAGTTCACAAAATCAAACCATTTTCTCGTGAACTATTTCACAAAACCACGAATACAATTCATGAATCCTTTCAATCATCGTGAACTAATTCATGATTTCTAATATATTACTCACGATTCAATATCCGTGCTTGTGAAATATTTCACGAAATCATGCAACGTTATTCATGTATGCGAGAACTGATTCGTGATTTCTTGCGAATTAGATACAATTCATCATTCATACTATTTAAATAGTTCACAAAACCATGAATTATTTTCCGTGTATTCATGAATTGGTTCATGAGTTCTAGTATAATTGTAACGACTTACCATTCGAGCTCATGCAATAGTTCATAAAATCGAAAAATATTCATGTATACGTGAACTGATTCATGATTCCTAGAAAGATAGTCACACCTGACCACGTGAAATAGTTCACAAAACCATAAAATATCGTTCGTGTGAAAACGTGAACTGATTTATGATTTCTAGAATAATAGTCACTTCTGACAATGTGTGCTCGTAAAATAGTTCACAAAATCATAACATATCGCTCATGTGTTCGTGAACTGTTTCATGATTCCTAGTATAATGTTTACGACTGATTATTCGTACTCGTGAAATAGTTCACAAAATCATAAAGTATTCATGGAATCGTGAACTGAGCCATGATTCGTAGTACATGATTTACGATCTATCTTGAGCGCTTGTGATATTTAGAAAACATCCGTAATCATGTTCAATTTCATGCAACTCTGCACATGGTGTTGAAATTTTCACGTGAACTATTTCACAAAATTTGGGTTTTTTCATGAAATATTATTTGTTTAGTTATGTTTAGCTTCTAGGGACTAGTAATAGGTGCGAGCAGCAGATAAATGAAAACATTAAGGTTCAATGTGATGACAGAAAACGGAAACTGCGCTGCGCGCTAAAAATATTTTATAGAGCCACAAATCGTGTTCGTGATGTAGGTCACAAAACAAGATACCGCGAATCACCTACGCTTTTATGAGCCTAATTATATTGTCACGTTACTCCGAGTAAAAAATCTGATAGTAATTAAACATGATCGGGACTCACATTACTCCACGTGTCAAATTCGAAAGGAGCTCAAGAATAAAATATCACGATAACGTGCATATAAATTACGGAAATCGTGACTAAGATCCTGAAATCAAGAACATAAATTACACTACTCGTGACCAGAATATCAAAAATCGTGACTGAGATCCTGAAATTATGAACACAAATTAGCATTTATCACTATTTGTGATTAAAATATATCGATAACGTGAATAGAAATCAAGGAAATGTGACTGATATCCTGAAATCATGAACATAAGTCACATTGTACTGACAGAAAAATCCTACACGAAGCTCGTGAATATCACCAAAACGTGAATATAAATTATGAATATCGTGATTAAAGTACTGAAATCATAAACATAAATCGTGCTACCGTACCAAAAAATTCCAGGGAACAACCACAGCAACCCAACCAACCATTGTAATGTAATGTCATGTACATTTTTGAACGAACTACTTTTTTGAAAACACGCAGTTTCATGAATACGAGGTTTTTATCCATAATTTTAGGAACTTTTTAGTAAATCGTTCCGTTCACGAAATATTGATTTTTTGTTCATGAGTTTATAAACAGATTTTTTTCCGTGTACCAAACATAATATTTGACAATCTTTGCATCTTTTTCCTTTATTCGGCATGTTATTTTTCCTTTTATGACATCTTATATTAGAATTATACTCATTAGCACAATAGATTGCATATTCTACCATATTCACTTACAATCTCTCCAATTCCAAACGTGCAAGTACCCACAGGAAGACGAGTTCCATCGCGACATGACCGGAAACCCTAGTGGTACAGTGAAGACCCTATTTTATCATCCCCCGATTTTATCGTTCCCCGATTTAATCAGCCTCATATAAAAATTGGTAGTTGGTAGTTTGATGGGCTCTAGCAGACGAACCAAGCTGAATTCGAGTAAATCCTTCCTTAAGCATATTTTTCTTATCCTAGAGATCCGAAATATGCAAAAAACATTTTTTGCATATTTCGGATCGGTATGATTCCTCCATGGAATTCCAAGTTTATGCGCGATACAAATCGACATATCTTGATTTCATCATTATTCATACACACGTGAATCTTGGCTCAAGCGTTGCTGTATTCGATGTTGTGTTGCATGAAATTTTTCACAATGATGCTTCCCGCCTCAGTCAAACTTCTGTGAACGTTGGCGGTAACACATTACGCCCACGATGTAGCCACTTCCGTGGTTATTATTGTCGTTATCACCATTAGAAACTGTTCCACCCATTGCACATTTGGTCGAATACGAATTTGTTTAAAGTCAGTTGCAATGGCGACTCTCGTTTCACTTCTGCAGTTTTCTGATTTCATTACTCAGCCGGTGGAATGACACTGTCCTGTTTGTGTAGTGGACAAGTAACAAAGCTGTAGAAATTGATTGGCTTGGTTTATTGATAACCATAACAAAGTATATTTTTTACTTCTGCTCTGGGCGATATTAGAAGGTAGATTGAATCTGCCAATAAAAGTACATATTTTTAACATTTTAAGTTGTTCTGGGGGTTTTTAGTTTTTTTTTTTTCATAAAAAAATTCCAGTACCGCTATTTTACCGGTACTACCGTTACTGAGGGATGCAGTACCGGGGAACTAGTTCTCACCAAAAATGGTCGGTACTGGGAACCTTACTAGCAGCCTAGACCTTCAGTTGGACCAATCTAAAAAAAATTGCACTCGTGAAGACTAGACAATACGTTTCGGGCTAAATTGCCGAGGTCCCAAGGGGCATAGGGGAAGAATCTCACGCGAATATTCGTTAGGAGAAAAACAAGCTACCGATAATTACAATATGTGTAGCATTTTTAATAGGGTGACCATTAGACTGCCCAGAAAAATGATGAATTTTTGAAAACTCAATCGGCCCACCACTGAGTCGATTTCTAGTCCCACCAGGAGTACTTGTACCAAATTTGAAGCAAATCGGACAAGTCTAACTACCGGACCAACGTGCCTGAAGTTTATATTGGATTTTTCAACAATTTACATGGAGAAAACTCACTAGCTCGTATTTTCGCCGCTAGGTGGCGCTGTATACAACGTATTATCACTGTAAGTGAAAATAAGAAAAATATTTTAATTATCTACAACTTTGTCGAAGACTGCTAGTAAATCCGGCTATGTTAAAAGAAGTTATTAAACTTTTAACGAAGTGATGTCTGAGTCAGTTTTGCATGGGGCCTAGCAGTGCATGGTTGTGTATCAGTACTCGACTCCCGCGAACTATATATTTTTGTGAAATAATGGTTAGATTTAGCCGAATAGTATGTTTAAAAGAATTATAGTAAATAATACGAGTTATGTTTTGGTTAGAAAATTTTAGTTCCACCTGTGACCGCATAGAGGGCGCCACTACTAACTTTTCATAGAAGAGAGATAGAGTATCAAGATGTTCAGAAGAAATACTGAAAAATGCCTGTTCTATAATTTTGTAGAAGACACCAAATTTCTATCTCTCTCCGTTGAAAAGTTAGTTTTGGCGCCCTCTATGCGGTAACAGGTGGAACTAAAATTTTCTAATCAAAGCATGACTCGTATTATTTACTATAATTCTTCTGAACATACCATTGAGCTAAACCTAACGATTATTTCACAAAAATGTTTAGTCCGTGTGAATCGAGTACTGATACACAACCATGCACTATTAGGCCCCATGCAAAACTGATTTAATAACTTCTTTTAACAAAGTCGGATTTACTTGCAGTCTTCGACGAAGTTGTAGACAATTCAATTATCCTTCTTATTTTCACTTACAGTGATAATACGATGCATACAGTGCCACCTAGCGGCGAAAATGCGTGCTGGTGGGTTTTCTCCATGTAAATTGTTGAAAATTCCCATACAAATTTCAGGCCCGTTGGTCCGGTAGTTAGACTTGTCCAATTTGCTTCAAATTTGGTGCAAGTGCTCCTGGTGGGACTAGGAATCGACGCAGAGGTGGGCCGATAGGGGTCATTTTTTTCCTGTCACCCTAGTGACCATACGTCCTGGTTTCCCAGGACGTGTTCTGGTTTTTCGTTGACTGCCCTGGTTTCCTGGGAAGTCGAAGAAAATGCTTGATTTGTCCTGGTTTTTTTTCCTGTAAGCCTAATATATTTCTATTTATTCAGTCTTCGCTTTTCACTATGCTCCAGATCGCAGTTACAACCGACCGCAACCATAACTGAAACGTATACTCATCCTGAATCGGAATGCGACAAACAAAACTTAATACAGTCGAATCTCCCAATTTTACCTTCCGGTGGTTTTTTTTAATCACTCAAGAGTGCCTCGTCAATATCGATGAAACAATGGTTACCAGCGCTTCTGACCCGAAACTAGAGTAATGTTGAACCCATTTTAATATGTTTTACATCATTTGGACATCATGGTTGTACCAGTTTATATGGGAATTTGCTGTGTGACCGTACCCTTCAAGCCGTAACTCTGGAACCGGAAGTCGGATCAACTAAAAATTCAATAGCAGCTTATGAGAGCGTTATACCTTTCAGATGAAACTAAGTTTGTGAAAATTGGTTCAGCCATCACTGAGAAAATTGTGAGTTTAAATGACACACACACATACACACAGACATTTGCCGATCTCGACGAACTGAATCGAATGGTATATGACACTCGGCCCTCCGGGCCTCAATTCAAAAGTCGATTTTTTCAGTGATTGCATAGCCTTTCTTTATATGAGAAAGGCGAAAAGGCATAAGAACTTTTGTCAGGATGATAATAAATATTACCACCATTACACAATATAACGAAATTTGTTAATGTTAATATTAATTTAATATCCTAAATTTCCAAACCCAGCGACCAGTCTGCTCGGTATACGGTCTGTGTCAAACTCCCGCAGTACAATTTAATGCCTCCGCGTGCGCTACGATATGATTCGGCGTGTGTATTCGTAGATAAAAATATCGTTCTTTTCGATACAGCCACCACGTGCTTGGTTGTGTGCGAGCGAACGACGAATTCTCGCGCGCACATGGCGAGATGGGAGCAATAAAGCATCGGAGAAGACCATCAGCGTCGCACACTCTCCGATGATGCTCTGTGATTTTTTTTTTCTCTTCGCTTGAGCATCGGAGAGTAGAATATGTAGAATACACACCATCTTTTAAAATGAGCGTCAAATCGACGACGCACGGCTCGACGAGGAAAGAGTGATGTGAAGTTTGAACGACCACGAAAAAAGGACCCACCTCGCGCGGTTCTGCTGTGAACTATGAACGACGGATGCGGTAGCCTCTGACGATGATGGGTGGTGAGGCGGAAGATCTCTCTCGCCAGCGACGGCGGGTTGATGTATGTTGTGTATCCGCGCGGCAGCAGTGGAGACGAAGAGAAGAACACTCAACTCGTTTTTATCGCCTTCGCCTACTTGGTTAGAAGCAGCAACATATCACAGACCGACTCGTGCTTGACAGAGAGAGAGAGAGAAGTTTGGCAGCGAGAGCAAGAGGGAGCGCAGCTTGATTGGGTCGCAGATCGTGCGCGAACGAGAAAGAATCAACCGATGGTGGGGGAATTGTGTAAAACCGTGCAAAAATCTAGAGGAAGCTTCAGTTACATTCATAGGTTTACTTAAGATCGGTTCGGTTCCTGAAGTTCTCTTCCTTTAACCAACCACAGCGTTCTCGGTGTCAAGTTTTATCTTCCCACACGGACTTGGGGATTATTGATATTATTCGTTCAGTCATAGGTGTTGATAGGCTCGAGTGGTGCTAGCTAGAACGAAAAAGGATTATCCGAGCAAACCGGAAGCTGGTGCTAGGCCCCGTGTCCTTTAGCGCGGAAATAAGCACTGCCTGCTATCTATCGGAAAGTGGACTAACTGTGTGTGTGGTTTTGGAGTGGCAAGGCCAAACAGCGTTTGTTGATGGTGTGATCTCTAACCCTTTTTTGGACCCTCTTCTCCGTCAGGAGTAGAGAAAAAGGTAGTTTGTAGAATAATCGGTAGCGGAGCTATTCAGTGAATTCTTTGCAACGTAAGAAAATCATCTGAACTGGATTCATTTTTTTATTTTCAATATCGGAAGTGAAAGTGACTGATAAAGAACAGAACAGGAAGCTGTATCAGTGAAAGAGAGAAAGAGAAGTAATAAACATCGGTAGGTGCGTGCAAGTGTGCGTGTAAGTGTATCCAAGGATAATCAATTACATAATTTTCCGGGAGTGCAAGCTCACACGAACCTGTTCTCTGTTGTGTTGAAAACGAGAGCAATCCATCCGAAATCGGAGCACGGCAGGAACGGAGATACTCTAACAGGTAGGCATCGAGCGGAGATCAGCCCTGAAAGAAGGTCGGAATTCGCGCGCGATTTGTAAGACCAGAGCATCTTTTCGGGTGTTTCTTTACGTGCGCGGTTCGTTAATTGGAACCCTTCCAGCGTTCAATTACGAATGTCGAGAAGCCGAGAAGCGTTTTTTTATTTGTTTTATGCAATTCGGCTTTGGTTCGGGTTTCTGTCATTCGTTGTTGGTGGGCTTTCTTCACTGCAATTGACATTGGGTGCCGTGAACAGTGCCTCCTAAGATCGTTAATAGCTTTGGATCTGTTATGAATGAATATTGTTGGCTTCTTGGTTTGTTTATTTTTGTGTGGGTGGTCATTTCTAGTTGGATTTTAGTGTCAAAACTGAAACGATAATTTTTTTATAAACAGTTAGTTTTTTGAAGGTAGCATTTTTTCTATTTATTTACCATTTTTCATGGTTCTCGGAAAAAAATGGTGCGTTAACAGGAAGGAAACAGTGAGTTCAGTTGATTTTCCGTGCAATAACTAAATTGAGTGTCGAATTCGAATCAATTTAGTGTTCGTAACATGAATCAATCAAGTTGACTGCCACTTACTGATGAGATGAACACGAAACGTAATTACCAACTTCCTTAAGGAGAGGTATAGCAGAGCAAATTGACAGAGTGTCCATTGAAAGACAGATTATTAAAATCGGAGGAGCAGAACATGCTGCTTCGCAAAGCCCGCTTTAATTATCTTGGAATGTAATGAAACATTTCAGACGTGAGAATCGGATTAAGATTTTAAAGCTCAATTTATTTCAATATCACTTTTTTTTCTAGTTCAAATTAACTAATTCCCAAAGTGCCTTTTCCGTTGCTATCGATGCAGGTGTGTTGTAAATACAGCTACACCACAGTATACTGCTGTGACTCTGTATACTGTTTCTACAACTAATATAACAACGCAGTACCGATTAGACTGCGTAGAATTGTGTTAAGCATATGCAATTGAATTTAATCAAATGGTTCAAGTCAGCTCCTCGATTTACATCTTAATTTGAAATAAATTGATTAGCATCTCAAGTTGAAATAACTCCTATTCGTTCAGTTTTAATTGATATAGATCGAATCAACAGGGTTTTTTTTTATAAAAATCTGACACCGTTTTGGGTTCGAATGTCCACCATCCTATGTTATCCCATGGGAGAGAATGTTTCGACTCGTCTCATCAGTATCTGGCACCGACTTGGCAACCAGGTAGGGACCTAATACAAGGGCATATAAATACTAATACAAAGTGCATACTGGGGGAGTTTTTATGTAGATTGTTTAAATTTTGAGACTACTTCCAACAAAACGATCGGCGATTACTGATTTTTGGCAAAAGAAATTAAGCATCCTAGTTTTCCAGGTATTTACGGAAGAGTTTACCATTCACCAAGTGGAAGCCATCGAGATTTTCTAGAATCGTTTGAGAGATTGATTATAGGAAAAAAATTTAGAGGAGAAAATTCATATCGTTGGGGAGATTTAAATATTCAGTGGGATGAACGTAGTTATTCTCGAGAACTGATGCCGTAGGAATGAAGCAAAAAGTTTCGGAACCTACTTTAAATTTTCTCCAATTTTGAGAAGACAATCGGAGTAAGATTTATTTGCTCTCCGAAGGTGTACTTGCTAGATCGTAATAGCATACATGTAAATGGATGGAAAATATACTCCAGTCAAAAACAACATTCTCAGGAGCGACAGAACTCTGTTGGATGATATAGCATCAGTGGAGGGAAAAGCCACTCTTTGATCCACTTTGACTAGTGCAGGAGCTCAATTAATAGAAATTCGTAGTGGTAATTCCTCCAGTCCAAATAAATGGTTTGGATTTCGTTTGCCGTCGGTAAAATCCCAAGGAGATATGGCGTAGCGCTTCTTTAAAAACAAATTGGCTGGCAAGCTCCACCGCAGAAACTATGTTCAAGAATTTCGTTTAGCAAAAAATCTTACAGTTCAGAAATAAATTAATGTGCTGGCGATTGCTAGAGGATCTGGAAATGTTTAAAAATTCTTGTCAGGTTATTTTTGATGGTTCGAATGAGGTGTATTCTGACAGAAAAACTCATTTTTATGAAGAGCGTTGAAGAAATCCAGGCGGCGAATCCATCACCTATAGAGGCCTCTGTGAAGGGAAACGAGTTTTATGCTTTCGAGCCTATCAAATGCTTAAACTTGAGGAAATTGTCTCATACCTTAAAATTGTTCGGTAACGGATAATATCACTAAGCGGGTGCTGGTGGATGCGTTTGGCATAATTGCTGGCAAATTCTTTATACTTCTTGTTAATAAGTCACTTTGGCAAGATATTTTTCCGGAAGCGTGGAAGAAAACGGTCGCAAATCCAGTTCCAAATTCATCCGTATGGTAGTGTACCAGGACCATTTTTGTTTACCCTATACATTAACGACATGAAAAGAATCTTCGAGAATTCGGATTTTCAAACCAAACCAAATCTATCGATCGCACTAGTTGTCATCAGAAATGAAATCCTTTTCTTGCAAATATCACGCTTGAACGGGGGGTTAGCTCAGGGGCACAACTAGTGTCTCCATTTTCAATCCTGCGCTTGCTTTGTTCTGTCACCAAGTTAGTGTCAGATTTTGATGAGACGAAGTCGAAACGCAAATTCCAAGACTAATTTTGTTACAGGTTTTGTGCCCTTAAAGCGCAAATGTGGGTTTACAAAAAATGTTCCTTAGTGGAGAAAAATAAGATGTTGCCCATGTTTTTCTCCACTAAGGAAAAATATAGCATAGTGCATTCTTAAGAGGAGATGAGTAACGATGCATTTCCACAGAATTACATAACAGCTTTATATTTGCTCTAGTATAGCATATGTAAAGCACGAATGCTTTAAAAAAATTTGAAGCATGTATGAGTTATATGAGCTTTATATAAGCATATAGAGCTGGCGATAATGCTACATTACGGCTGTATCTTTATGCGTTTATGAAAATAATAAAGAGCTTAATTGCATTGTAAATACTGAAATGCAAGCTTGGTGCAAATAAATAGCAAATATTGTGCAATACTTTAATGCTTACAGTTACTTGGGTACCCAGGCACTAAATTCGGTACTATATTAACTACTATATAATTGGGATAACATTCTTAGGGACGATCCATAAATGACGTAGCATTTTTTGAGTGATTTTTAGCACCCCTCCCTCCCCCATCGTAGCATTTCGTCACAAACCTCTAAATACCCCTTTGGTAATTACGTAGATTGACGGGAATTCTCCCCCCCCCCTCCTTGTCCGGGAAAAATATAAAAAACGATAAAAAACTATGTTAGTTATTCCCCTTTTAAAAAGCTACGTAGCATGACATGACCCCCTGCCCCCCTGTCGTCACACATCATCACAAAATACAATACTCCCCCCTCCCCCATATGGATGACGTCATTTATGGATGATCCCTTAAGAACCCACACTATAAGATAAAAGAATTGAAAAAAAACTTTCGATTTCTTGGCGGCCTCACCACATATAACCTTTAAAATTTCCCGTAATTTCTGTCTCTTCCTTTGTATTATTGAAGCTGTCAATTTGCGTCGGGCTCTCTTTCTGTAGAAAATGATGCACATTGAATTAGATCGAACCATATCTAATCTCCTGAGTATGCTAAAGATTTCGAAAAACCTTATGTAAAAATTTTCAGTCGTGACACATTTTGAAAGCTCATCGAGATAAGCTCAGAATTATGATTTCCCGTCTAAAGTAAACAAATAGCATTACTAGCGACAAATCGTTTATGAAATACTACCCCGTTTACATGCCTGTTCTCAAAGTTGAGATCGACGGTGTGGTCACCGAATCGAGGTTGTCATGAGTGCATCGCCTTATTACGTCTCGTTAGACAAGATTCGTCTGTCGCCGTGCCTTGCACCAAATATAAACAAAAGGGGCCAGCGTAGCAATAGGATCCGGGGTGGCAAGCGCGTAGAAATTCATTAGGATGATTTTCGCATTCGGAATGCTAAAAGTTGTGCCTATTTTGAGAGGAGTTCGCATGGTGATCTCTTACAATACCCAGTGTATGGATGTGCAGTGTATAGATGTGCACCCTAAGAATCCGTGTTCCCCTAAAAGAAGCTACGCAATTCACAACGGCAAATCGTTATGCTGTCTTGGCTCAGCAATAGTGCGGCTCTGACGATTCCCATGTGAGGAATTCTGTAACTGCTTCTATAAACTATAGGCAGGTTAGATTCCTTGTAAAAGTTAAAAAAATCTCTTGAAAGACCGACAAATATAACAGTTCGAGGAAGCGCTAAATCAAACATCTACAGATCTTAGAAATTTGGGATTAAACAAGAAGTTTTCAGCGCTTCCAGGAACGCCAAAAATTTGAAATGGCTCAACGAATTAGTGCAGAAACGGTTGGGCTCTGGCTACTTTTTGTTATGGCGAAACCGAGAAGAGTTCAAGTCTCTTGGTACGGCATGAGGTTGTTTTCTAGTTGATAATCGACCTAACTTATTCAACGATATTAGTGGCCCACTTTATTATACTGAAATGTGAACCACCTTATTCCGATTTATTTTATAAAGCTTATCGAGATTTCAGAGTCCTCTTAAGCCTACTGGTAAAAAAATAATAGGGTTATTATATGAGCACTAGATCGTGAAATAAAGAGAAAAACAAAATCGAAATTATATACGCGAAGTCACATAAACGTGACAAACCCATTAACATACAAATGCTTGAGCCCTTCGCGATTATTCACGATCTCGCAAACATGGTAACATCCCGGTGATAATGTGAACATTTCAGCGCTTATAAATTTTCAAACGCGGCCTCAAGCGTGAACCTACACGTAACTCCCGCGCTCGCACGATCATGAATCGGTCACTTCCGGAAGTTTCTTTCTTTGGTATTAGCAGACTAAGTTCATGCCTTCAATTGGACCAATTTAAAAAACGAAAGCTCTCATATCCACTGGACAACATGTTCCATGGCGACATGACCGAGAACTCTAGTGATATGGAAGATCTCACTTTCTTTCAGCATCCGAGCTGTACACCAAAAATCCTTAAAGATTCACGGACCGCGCGTGATCATCCAAGAACACTCGCGAATGTGCGAAAGTCACACGTTAGCACACGCGATTGAACACGTTAACATATAACTGCTCGAGCCCTTCGCGATGATACATGCAATCGAGAAGTCTTTACGCCCGTACATATCTGAACCTCACATTCAGAATCAATGGGGGAGCCCTCCCGAGAACGTAGATCTACAGCTCCAGTAGGAAACTCTCGACAAAAAGATAGATCTAGAAATAAATATAAAAACAGCTTGTTCCTACTTGTTTTCGCTTTTTTATGTTCAAAATGCCTATAATAATGCTCAATAGTTGTCCTGAGCGTGTCCGCATTCGAGTCGAAAATATCTGGTTACTCGCAGTCCCAACAAAGCTATTCGCATGTATGGACAGATACGCGACCATATCTAGTGAACTTCCAAAATAAATCATTATTAGGATGAAATTTGGAATAGACAAAAACGCTGGTCGAATATCTTATTACCTTGGCATAAGCCTACAGACCCTTCCGAGAATGTTTTAGCAACACCTTTAGAGCGAACTTTTAATTTATTTGACTTCTGCCTGAAACCGGGAAAACAGTCCTATCAAAATTGATTACAGCTACAAACACTGTAATCTCTCGGCGTATTCATTTAGAGCCAATATAAATGCAGAGCAAACGAGCCGGCGTGTAATCGGAAGTAAAAAAGCTACACTCTTCTATCCGAATTCCGAGTGTGTGCAAGTGTGTCTGCGAACCACACGAGAATTGTTAGCCGGTCGACCTGCCGGCGGCTGCGGCGGCCGGGGTTACAAGTTTCCGTCCTTTTTTCCGAATGGTTTGAGCTCACACGTTTTACATTCTGATTTTTTTTTTTGTTTGGGCGCCGGAATGTAAAGGGAAATTAATATGTATGAACGAAAAGCAACCGGTACGTATAGTAAACATGTTGCCTACTGCCAGGATGAGTGTTAGTAGGCTATGGGGACACAGGCCAATACGCGGAGATTGGAAACCGGTTGTGAATGTTTTAGGGTAAAGAACATATATTGGCTCTATTGAAGAAAGAGCCGCACTACATTTTATCAGCCTCCGATGGTGCCTATTCCCAATTTTGTCAGCCTCGCAGGAAAATTCATCTGGTTGGCTCTAGCGAACGGGCGAAGTCAATGCTTTCTTGAGCATACTTTTCTTAACTTAAAGATACAAAATATGTAAAAGTAAGATTGTTTTTTTTTTTATTTTACACTCGACTCTCTTAAGTGATTTTAAAATAAATAATCAGAAAGGGTTATTAAGCTGTGTTAAGGAACTAAAGAGGAATATTTCAACCGCTTCGGTTCATTAAAAAGAAAGTAAAACATATTATCCGATTTTGTCAACGAACACATTTTGTCAGCTTAAAAATACACCGAAGGGCTGATATAAATTTCATTTCATTAATTACGCGGCCTACAATCTATGGAATGCTACCAGCAATGTTACTTCGTTCCTAGGTTTTCCTGTGAACGGTGAAATACTCCCGTTTTGAGTGCAAATCAAGTGCCTCAAATATTGGCTTACCATTTGTGAGCCACTGCGTTGAACAAAGATGGAAGACGCTGCTCTAACCAATAGTTTCAAATGGGTAGGGTAAAAATAGGCCCATTACCCTATTATCGGTGCTGATAGTTAATTGATTCTTTGTTCCATTATTCCACTATCAGCTAAATTGGTTCAAAAGGCTTTGACAAATTTATTTTGATTGTGAGTGAAGTTAACAGTTAGTAAAAACTGAAAGTTAAACCTTTCAATAAAAGTATTTTCACATGTAATGGATGAAATGAAAATTTGAAGTAAGATTGCTGTGTTTCCGGATTATCAATAATCCGGAAAATTGCACACATCCCAGCGCCATCTGCACGTCGATTTGTGCTTTAATGTTTCAATAGCGACCGGAGACATTCAAATCCCTCTCGCAGGTTGATGGGATTGACGGTATTGTAAACATCATCAAGCCACAATATATTCAATAGAGTTATCTAAATATAAGGACCTTCGCTCTTTTTAGTTTTTATTTGCACCAAGTTCTACTACTAGAGGTTAATTAGTTCTCATGTTAATAATCCACCAAACATTATGACTACTGAGGATTTGATTTATATAAGAAGCCCGCTTCAAGATGTTGATTACAATACGCCTCGATAGTGGTGTGTCGGGGAGGCCGGGAAGGCTGATATGAGCCTTTTGTATGTTCTATACCTTTCCTCTATTCACCAGCTCATAACCAACAATCAACCAGTAACAAATAGATAATTGAGAAAGGATGTGCTATGTGTGGTGATTGGCTATTCAAGTATTAGTAGTGTTTGAAGTACTAATGTATGTCTCATGTGATGATCATAACTTCAGCTGTATCTTGTACATATCTAATCTATTACGTCTCTCATATATTGTCTTTTATTTCTTCTTTTCGAGTCCTATACTGCCATTCTACACCCGCCTTCAGCTGGGTCAACAAAGATGGTGATAGTGAACGTCTTAACACTCACACATTCTCAAACGCGGTCTCAGCGGGAACCTACAAAAATGCCATCGTGCACGCGATTACGAATCGGTCACGTCCGAAAGTCTATCCTTGATCCTAGAAGCCTAGGTCCATGCCTTCAGCTGGACCAATTAAGAAAATACGCCCATACCTATTAGACAACACGTCTCATGGCGACATGACCGGGAACCCTATCGATATAAACGATCCCACTCTGCCAGAATTCAAACCGCGCACTGAAAATTTAATATCAGACTCACGGTTCGCGCAACCATTCAAGAACACACGTTACAAAATCACGTCAGCGCACAAAGGTAGAGCCCCTCGCGATTTTTCAAGCAACCTACGAACTCGCAAACATGATTACACCCCGGTGATAAGGTGAAAATCTCAGCACTCATAAACTTACCAACACGATCTCAAGTGTCAACCTACAAACTCCCGCGCTCGCGCCATCATGAATCGGGATCGTCCGGAAGTATCTATCCTCGGTACAAACAATCTAGGTTCTTGTTAATTAATAAAAAAATAATAAAATTGAAAAATAACTACCATATCCACTAGACAAAACGTTCCATGGCGACATGACCGGAAACTCTACTGATATGGGGTAACTCTCTCCCTGTCAGAATGTGATCCGTACACCGAAAACTAAAGATCAGAATGACGGTCCGCGAATATATGAATCGCCGCAGGGTTCATATAGAATTTATACACGCGAAGTCACATACACGCGAGCACACGCGACAAACACGTCAACATACGAACGCTTAAACCCTTCGCGATCATCTACGCACACCTATGCCCGCGATCGCGTAAACTTGATAACACTGCGGCAATTGTGTGAACGTTTTAGTACTTACGAAGTTACAAACGCGATCTCAAACGCCAACCCGCAAATGCGCGATCATGAATCGGTCACGTCCGGAAATCTTTAACCTTCATTCTAGCAATTTAGGTCCATACATTCAGTTGGACCAATCAAAAAAAATAAAGCTCATATCCACTAGACCACGCGTTCTACGACGACATGATTGGGAACTCTAAAGATATGGAAGAACCCACTTCTTTCTGGAATCTGAACCGTACACAAAAAATTAAGTATCAGATTCACGGTCCGCGCGCGATCATTCTAGAACACACGCGAATATGCGAAAGGCACACGGTTATGAAATAGAATTTATGCACGCGAAGTTACACGTTAGCACACGCGACATACAAACGCACACGCGATCGAGCACATTAACGTACAAATGTTCGAGCCCTTCGCGATGATACACGCGATTCCGAGTCCCTACGCCCGCACATGCCTGAACCGTACAATGAATATCACATTCAGAATCACGGCCCGCTACAATTGGCCTATTGCAGTGTTTTATTGGGCGACATTGCCTGTCTCGTCTGCAAATTGTAGTATGTGATTCTGACGGGGAGCCCTTCCGAGAACCTAGCTCTACAGCTCCAGTAGGACAACTCTCGAAAAAAAAAAAAATAGCGACCGGAGACATTCAAATCGATTTGTGGTAGGGAAAAACTAGTAGGCCTTGCCTGCTTGGTTTCTGTTAGTATAATTTTTCGAAACATTTGCACCAACATCAAATCCAGCATTCGTGGGGAATTCTAGAATATTGTGGCCATTGCTGACTATGGAGAGTGACCCGACCGACTTGATTTCGCCAGCGATGGACGAAAAAAGTTGCCTGGTCCAGCGAGGGGTGGTGAGAAAACCACATATTACATAACCTCCTTCTTTCCATTAGGTGAGATCTTGAAGAAGGTTATCTTTCCGAGCGACTCAGTCGCGTGTTGGACGGCACTGGCTAGCGTACCTCCACAGCCAGTGTAACGAATTTCTATTTCAGCTACACTGCACTGGCTGTGAAAACACACAACACAGTGATCTGCTCCGCCTGCCGTTCAACAGGCAACTGAGCTTGTCCGGCCAAATCCGTTATTTAAATAGTCGATGATGACGTAATTCATAGAAACGTAGCGCGCAAATCTGTCGTGCTGGACTAGGGAAGCGCTATCTTCTGTGTGTAAATGTGCGATATTTTGACTAGGTTGCACGTTATTTAAATTTTTAATGCCATGATATCAAGAATCTTCCGTTTATCTATTGGAATCTTTTCTTAGAAGCATTTCGGGACGATATGCGCAAAAAAAAATTTCGTGAGATAGCTGAATTATATGCGTTTAAAATTGGACCACTTTCCGTTACATACCATTTTTGTAGAATTTGCAAAGTGCACCCCCATATCGAAAACAAAGACGTTGTCCTACGTCAAAAAGGAAATCCTACGTACGTCGCTAGAGAAATCCATATCGAATATGCTGTGAAAATTTCCAAGCGATCAAAAATCATTTGTTCGAGTTACAGTTAAGCCATTATGTACTGCCATCACCGAACAACAACAAGCAAAGCGGTGTGACACCCATGATCGCTTCCAGCACATAAGGGCGGTAGGTACTGGCAGCATACCTCGTAAGCCTTCATCCCGGGGTTTCCCCCTTTATCGGGCTTCTTCACAAACCCACATTCTACCCACTCAACTGTACTGTGGCTGAGAATAAACGGGTTTGTGTTATCCTGGAAATTCCCCAGACCAAGAATCTTGGTGACGGTTAATAACCGCATTGCGAAACGAACTAATAAACCAATTATCAGCTCCTTTTTGTGCTTACCTTTCAGTCATGATTAGCTCTGGATGCTGTCAATGATTATTACAGTTTTTGTCAATCAAAACAGTGTGTTTTTTCATGTTTCGATTTAACTTTTTTTTCAGAACGCATTACTCAGTTGAATGTCGACGTTTATTTTTTTTAAATCTGCTCAGAGCTGTCAATGTCGAGACATTCGTTTAACGAGGAATGCCGTGGAAAAGAGAAATCCTGGATACAACTGATTTAAAATGTTACGTGAGGTTTTAAAAATTCCAAGAACCGAACCAGAATCGCAGCAACCTTTGGCGATGGAGGCGACTAATGTCAAACAGTTCATCTACCTTCAGAAGTTGGAGAAAAAAAGTTGCATCGCATTCGGCTGACAAAGAAATAATAGTTAGCTTTGGTGTAGTTTTTTTTTTAATATTACTACTTATTATAGTTTATTTTTAGCAGGTATTTATTGACACAGCTAGCAACACGAAATTAGCTGGCCATCTACTGAATCCCACTGTTAATGTGGTCATATCATTACTAGATATTTGGAAAAATTTGGGCAAAAAATCAAATTTGATGTATCAGCTGCTACGGATACCTACAGGTGAAGTTGCTGATGGAAAATGTTAAAGCAGTAATACCAATGAAGCTGCATGAGACTATAGCTGTAAAATCAACAAGCTGTAATAAATTAACAGATTTGGATAAAAATTACAATTTGATAAATGTGAGTCCATTCCCCAACTGCAGTAAAAAGCACCGCTAAAAGATCATTGAAATTAAACACATCGTTTCGCTTCCTTCCTGATTCTATTCGAACTTGACACTAACCAGCTACCCGGTTGCCTGTCGTTGCTCGTGCGTAAATCAGTGCAGTAGTGAACTACCATTAAAGCAAGTGTAGTAACTCCGCCGAGTCGCGCGGTAGTCGCTAAGCAAGCGTAATTAACTGTCAGCACTTCCTTAGCGCAGTAATTAGCCTACTGCACCGAATGACCCCGACTGTGTTCGCTTGAGTTCGCGGTACGGAAGCCTGCCTAAATTACGAGAGCTAAATTAGCATTATCTGGAAGGGCCGGCTTATCCCAGCTGTAAAAGGACGCCCGGTCAACGCCTTCACCGCGGTCCGCGGTAGCTGCGTTGGTGGCTACACGACGAGTCAGGTCCAGTAGCCGCTTTTAATGGTGGGTAGTCCACCTTCAGGGCTTTTGCGCACGACGGATTGTGAAACTGTTATTTCCGTACACGGAAAACAGTTCGTTCCTGTGCTAGTGTTGGAAACTGCTGTTGCACTTCACGGTTGAACTAATATGATCCTTGTGAGAACAAATTACATACGTTGGTCGAATGATAATTGCGTTGAAGTTGTATAAATAACTACGGCAAAAACCCGGAAGTCATTACAACTAACGACTCTGAATCTCTGAGTAGAGATTCGACATATTAATATTTTGTTTACCATTTATCTGTCAGTGTCATTCAAATCGAGCACGAAAATTCGTCAAATATGAACCTAACTCCATGCAAAATGTCAAAAGACTCACCGTCACGCTCTCTGCACGCCGACACGTGCTTCGATTTGTCAATAGAAAAAAATTAAATGTGAACCAACTCAAAGCCTACTAACTCGTTCTTCTCTATGACAACATTGTTTACGCACAACATCCTCACCCTTGTCATTTGTGTTCTGTTTTTCACCAAAAATAAATAAAAGTGAAATGTTCTATAGAATTTCCATATAGGATTTTGTACAAGCCCCCCATCTTCAGGTGAGTAACTTGATAACGGTGCATCCCTTTCCCGTCACAACGATCGCACATTTGCTAGGACATTTACACAGCAGATATACCTACATGTCACCAGCACCGCATAGTGGCTGACAAAGCAGTGGCTCACCTTGAATGATCCGCTTCGGCCTGTAGCTATTTCGACGACGTGTTGAAAGTTTCGAATTCAGTTCGTCGAACATTAGCATTTTTGCTAGCATTGTCACGATCAGTCTACCACATCGAGTGCCCCGAGAGTGGGGTAACAGTTCGAGTTCGATTCCTCTAGCTAGCTAGACAGAGCCACCATATCACAGGCGGAAGTTTTTTTTTTATATGATTCCCTCCTCCCTCAGGTCCATCTAGCCGCGTGCATTGATCCGAACTTTTATTTGAAAATTTTTTGTTTCCTTAATCGCTAGCGAAGGTGAATGGGTTTTCATAATCTTGCGAGCGGACGTTAGCCTTTTTGAATGGTTATTTTCTTGTTTTTGAATTTGGTTGTGTGATATACAACAACAACCGCAGGGGAAGGACGACGATCGGTACACCACCGCACTGTCGAAACAAATGGCACGCACGTCAGAAGATCACTCAATGGGAGCACTTTGGATGGGATGTGCATGGCTGAATCGGAGTTCCCGTTTCTGTTCGGTTGGTGGTTTTGATCCGAAGGCTTCTTCGGGTGTTTTGGTTTTATAGTGTTCTACATGATGACGAATACTGGAAAAACTCAGAAGAGATAGTGGGGATTATATTTTGGATCAGCAAAACCGAAGCCTAGCTGAACGCCACAGTGTTAAAGCCAAATAAACAACAATAACATTCTCGAGTAAAATACGGAAAAAATCCGTTCTTATATTCACGAAACAAAGATCACGATTTCGTGAACTGAACGCTTTACGAAAACCGTGATCAAATTCCTGAAATTAGAAATAATAAACCTCGTATTCATGAAATAAGTTCGCACCGAATATATACACGGCGTTAAATTGGAATGATTGGGCGGTTTGCTGTGGTTGTTCCCTGGACATGTTGAGTTTTTGTCATGATTCTCGCTCATAATTTTAGAATACACCACAGACAGGCAAACGTTGTTCATGATTGCAGAAACTTATTCGCGATTTTTGTGATTTCTCGTTTATGATGTTTATGTTCGTGTTCTTGTACTTGCTCTTGCTCTTGCTCTTGGTCTTGCTCTTACTCTTGCTTTTGCTCTTATTCTTATTCGTGTTCTTGTTTTTGTTTTTTTTCTTGTTTTTGTTGTTCTTGTTTTAGTTTTTGTATTTGTTTTCGTCTTCATGTTCGTTTTTGATTTCGTCTTTGCTTTATCTTTGTTTTTGGTTTTTGTGTTGATTTGTGTTTTGTTTTGCTTGTTTGCCTTTTTGTTTTCGCTCTTGCTTTTGTTCTTGTACTTGTTTTCGTTTTCTTCTCATATTCGTTTTTGACTTGTCTGTCTTTGTATTTGGTTTTTTGGTTTCGTTTTCATCATCATGTTCGTTTTTGATTTTATCTTTGTTTTGAGTTTTGGTTTTTAGTTTGCCTTTTTTTTATTTCGTTCCTTTTTTTCAGTTTCTATTTTTATGCTCGTTATTTTTGTTTTTGTTAATTATTTATATAATCGGTACATCCATCGGACAATATTAGTTCTAATGCAAAATATAGTGAATCTAGCGAAGGGTCCTTCTACGGGCACACATATTGTGGTGAGCAAGAATCGAGTGACTATCGATTTTACCAAGGAGGAGTTTAGCCGCAAACACGGTTGAACGCGACCAGGCGTCTCTGTTCGAGCGTTTCAAAATTTAAAAGACGGCTATTGTCTGTATATGGCGTAAGATTCAGCGGGTCCTGCCACGGGAGATAAGAAAGCCATACAGCAATCTAAGATCACGGAATCCATCGGCATTTTTTGAATATAAAACTTAACTAGCGATTAGCTTGGGCAACAACGTCCTCGTAGTGTATTGTACGCGTCTAAGAGAACATTCAGAGATAGAATAGTTGAAGGTGATTGGGTTCAACTTTCGTTGGTAGAAAATAGTGACATTTCAGCCGTCAGCTAGTTCGACCAAGTAACGAAAGTAAACCAGGAAGTTCCAAGCAGTCCAGCATATTTTTAGTCACTTTGAGTAATTTTGTATCAGCATAGAATAAATGGTAAGGGCAGTAGCTAAGTAACGTCATCAATGAAGATTGAAAAGTGAAGCGGTCCCAAGTTGCTACCTTGTGGACGACTTCAGACAGATTCGAAAAAGTTTCCGAGGTGGATGATCTGATTTTCGAACAGTCAGTGCTAGTCGTTAAGTATGTTCTGAGCCGTGCAACGATAGCAGAAGACGAACCCAACCCCTAACTTTTCAAACAGAATTCAGTGGTCAACTTTATCGAAAGCAGCTTTGAGCTCCAAGTAGATGGCATCAATGTGAGTACAGGCATCGATGTTATGCAAACTGAGTGTTGTAAATAGCACTAGATGCGTTGCGAGTGATCGTTGCGGGAAGAATCTATGTTGTTCGGTATCAATTTAATCTTGAACAATCACCTTCGAGTGTGATGAATACATTCGCAACGGCTCCGCAAGAACTGTATTCACGAACCTCTTTTGGTTGACGAACGGAAATTTGAAGGCGCTTTCTGTAGGTTCACACGTTAAAAGCTGCCAAAAATAATTACCGTTCCAATTTCGCTCCACATAAGCTAGTTATGTTTACTGTTCAAAGCACACGCACCGCGCGGTATAATGAGCGAACTCTTAGCATAAACGACAAGCAAACCACCGGCTAGCCGGGCTAATCGCGCGTGAAATGCAAAGCATCTTGAAAGACCCCCAAACAACGAACACCAGCCAGCGCACAAGGTGGCAATTACTACCACCATTAGAGCAATAGAGTCATTATCCACGCGGTACGCAATTACAATTAGGAATGGCATCACTTGTCAATGCCGCTTCCTCCGCCCCCGTTGGCTACTACTATGCCAAAGAAACAACGCTGGGAAACATAAAACTCAGAACACACCAACACCCAGCGAAGCCATTTTCTTTCGGCGCCTACTTACGCTTTTGCCCCGTTCTCAAACCGCACCCGGTTTGTTTAGCGTGACGATTAGCAGCAGGCTGTGCCGTGTTGAATCAACAATAAAAACAACAACCGGATACGCAGAAGAACGGCCAATTGTTTGACGTTTGGTGAGTGAGCCGAGAACTCATCCCTGATTGTGTATTCAGCACCGGTTGCCAACGAACGAGGATAAGTATTCTAGCCGGTGACCACCGTTGCAAAAGTTACGGGATCGGGAAAATACGTAGATCTCGTGACCCTGCCGCGCTTAACAGACTGATAGTTAAAGCTGGTTTGCTGATGCAAAAATTCCCCTTCTAGTAGGAAATTATGGGTACAAATCACGTACCAATCCGGCACTGATAGGGATCTTGATCGAGAAAGAGTTCCTTGAACGAACAAACTTGTGAAATATTGCCTCATCGGTGCAGTACACAAACGGTCCACCATTCGTGATTCAGCAACTTTGCGTTCTGATTCTGGTGGCAAATCCCCCAGTAACACCTCCGTCAGAGATCCGGATTTTCGTGATCAACGAAAAAATACCTGTTTAGTCAACGGCGAAGCATGTACAGCCAGAGGATAAACCGAAAAAAGACGCAACTTTCCAATACACGTTCGTTACGCTGTGAGATGAGTGAGATTCGTTCCCTTTCCGCCGGAGCCTACTGCGTGATTAGCAAATGAACCCCCCGTGCGTGGTCGTGCTGCCGTTTGAACTTGCGATCTTGGCAAACGATGTCAAACCATGTCACATACGCACACACACACACACCTCTGAGTGTGAATGAGGTAATTTTTTGTTTCGATAGATTTGTCTGTTTTGGGGCAGTGATGGAGCTAGGGGTATCGCAGAGGCGGATTGTACTTATCAAGATACACCAGTACTAAAATCTGTCAGTGAAATTTCGAATTTTCTTATTCTTTCCGCTGTAACGGCCTCTCCATACTGTTCGAATGTACCTCCCCGCTCACATTTCTGTAGTTGCTATTCTCGAACCCGGGCGATAATTGACTTAGCACAGTCGTCAGGCACGATTAGACTGCAAAAAAACAACGGTCGTCCCGAATGCGATTCTTGCTCCCCGCTGCTACTGCGCTGTGACAATTGGAGGGTGTGGAGTTAAACCGGTTTGTCCGAAAGCCACGCAGACTGGCCCGAGCGCGCCGCCGTCCGCCCGAACATATCTAACAAAATTTGACGAATTCGTTGACTTATCCGTCCAAGCGTACCTACTAATTGATTGTTTGATTTGCTTGTCGAACCTACTTTTTCTTTCCGGCGGGTTCACTCACACTCGGTAGTCACTAAATCTCCGAATGGGGGGAGAGAGAGAGGATGACATAATTCAATAGTTTGGGGCTCTCTGAATATGAAATTATCGCGACGATGCGGTTGTTACGGGGGTCTTCCTTAGGGGCTAAATCAATCCATGTCGCATCTTGTTGTTACCCCAAGTGGGATCGAACAAAAAAACCGGTTCGAAATTTGCTTCATTGTCTAATGTGTCACGCGTCGAATGCAATTTGACAAAAATATTAATAATTAAAGAATAAAATTTCGTATACATTAGGGAAACCCGAATCGCAGCAACCATTGGCACAGCGTGATTTCGCCTTTCATTAATTTGAACATTCTACACGCTTGTTTGATACTATTCATTTACGAGTAATAGGTAAGGGATGATGGGAAATAGTTAATGGGATTTTGTGTTCAAATATCGGTAGATTGTTAGTTTGAATTGGTAAATCACTCATTTGATATACATTGACTGAACTGCGTTTTTAATATTTTTATAGTTTGTTCAAATAGTATTACTTATTAAAATTAGTTTTGTGCTCTTTAAATTCCCTCGTCGGTGAAACATTACCAAAGTTGTTCATTGACACTTGGAGTTAAACTAGCTTCGCGCATATCGACATCGCTAATGATCTCTTGGTGTTCATGGCGTTTTGTTTGTTTTCTTGTTTATACAAGTCGCTATTGTGTATGTCTTCTCCTTGTTCTGATTTGCAGTTATTGTTTTTATTCAGTCTGTTTATTTGATATTGTACGTTCGCATGAAGGAGCCATTTTTGCGCTTTACGTTTTAAATTTCTTGAAACTGAATGTCGCATACGTCGTCAACAAGAATAAGGGCGATAGTATTCGGTTGGGTCGACACATTTGGACAAACCAACAACCCACTTTCAACTACAATGCATTCGGTCGATTTATAACATGTAGAGCAAGCAGCGTCAGTCACAAGAGATAACCTGAATAGTGTTCGCAGTGGCGAAGTTTCCCCTAACAGAAAAAAAATCAGGTGGCAGATCACGAAAATTGACTTTAAATGCCATTTTAAAATCCAAGATGGTGACTTTCGGCTGAGAAAAATTATGATGATGAGTAAATGACGAGAATCAATGTCTGACGCCACTTTAAATTTCAAAATGGCGGATGGGTTAAATTTTCTGTAACCCTGTCAATATGGGTATTTTTGGAATGGAATTGACGAGAAGATAAGCGATAATCATTGTCTGACCCTAACAATATAGGTTACGTGAACAATTTGTCACTATTTGAATCTATTTGTTTTTCAAAATTGCCGAACTATTTCTAAAATACACGAAAAGTCAATGTTGACTTATAGAAATCAATTTATCAGCGGCTTCAGACATCGATTTCCGCCATCCCTATTCCAGAAATACCCATATTGTTAGGGTTGTTCCGGGTCCTACGCCGAAAATACCCATTGAATTTTGAAATGGAGTTAGACATCGATTTCCGAAAATACCAATATTGTTAAATTTATGGAGAATTTTGCTCAATCAGCAGTTGTCATGTTTGATATTAAAGTGGGTACATTTTCATCATTTTGTCATTCTAATTTCAAAAATAACCCATATTGTCAGGGCTATAGAAAAATTGGCTCAAGCGAAAGTTGCCATTATGGATCAGAAAATGGCGTCAAGCATCGATTTCCGTCATCCGCATTGTCAAAATGTACATATTGTTAAGATTATAGAGATCTACCCAACCGGAAGTTTTCATTTTGAAACTTAAAACATCGATTTCCTTCATCCAGTTGTCATTATCATTCCGAAAACCCATACAATCAGAAGTTGCCAGCTTGAATTTTAAAATGGCGTCAGACCTCAAATTTCATCATCTACTTGTCATCCCAATTCCCCAGAATTGTTAGAGTTATTCCAGGTCCCATTCCAACATTTTTTACCATTTTTTTGTTAACCATTTTTGTTAACGACCTATTGAGTTAATTTGTCAACAGTTTTTTCGGCATTTAATTAGCAAGGGACTGGAAGGTGAAGTATATTTTTCAATATTTAGAGCCATAGTACTCAAGGGAGAGCAAGGTGTTGAAAGGAGAAAGTTTAGAAAAGCGTGGAAGGATCATATATGCAAGCTTAGAGCTCACCGGCGACTTAACCCTTTGTCTGCTACCGTAGTGGTCAAGGTCTTTTGGCATTAGAAATGCGAATCACCTGAGTCTACGGCATGTCCGAACAAGCGCAAAGTAACTTGTTACTTCATGCTGTCGGAACCGACCGGTCGGTCCCTCATAATGAGTTGTGAAATGGCGTTGGGCATCGGTTTTCGTCATCTACTTGTCATCTCCATTCCAAAAATATTAAAATTGGGGTTATGGAGCAAAATTCAATCGGAAGTTTGATCTTAAAATGGTACACGATCACATCCGCTGATGTTATTTTCTAATCACTCGGTGATGAGTTTTAAGTCCATCAGTAAGTGAGCCTTATTTTGAATGATGAAGCGAAAATCGGGGATTGCCACACTTGCTACCTGTTCCACTGTACACAACGATTGTGTATGGACTAAATAGCTCATGCTCGGTATGTTTGAGACAAGTATTCTGTGCCGAGTATTCACGGCGGGACAATAGAGATTGGCGTGTATATAGATACAGCAAGACATGCTGCAACAGGGTGGACGAACTATGCGAATGCTCTGGAAGATAGACCAGTTAAAGTTATATTTAACGAGAGCCTGTAGAAGATGATCGGCTTCAGGGCTAACCCTGTAGACTATGTGCGATTGAGGAAGACAGGTGGCGGTCCAACCAACATGGAATAATTCCGAAATCTGCAATACAATCCGTCAAAATTTGGAACATCAAGATTGTTCCCGGACGAATATGATATCCAAAACAAATGTTGAAAAATGAAGTAATCATTCCGCACAGACAAAACCATGCGTATATCCCACATATAATCAACTGCCCATAGATTAAGTCCTTGTAAACTACATCGAAAATTATAAGTTCAATTCGTGAGGGATTTTTTTGTAATTTATTCTCAAATATTGCTCAAAACAATATTTTCATTCCAATTTCAAATTCAGTTTGCATGACTTCTCGTAGTGTATGTCAATTTTGGGTGCAACGAAACCACTGTTTCTTTTTGCTCGGGATGAAGGCCACACTTTTCCAAAATGGAAAAATAATGACAAACAGCTGTTTCATTTAGATGTATACAACAAGGCGTTACAAGGTTGAATAATGCGGTCTATTTATAATTAATGAGAACGAAGAGTTTCAACAGACTGAAAACAAAATAATTTAATAGAAGTAAATCTCTAATCTTCTCCATCGTTTTTGAGTTCCCAATACCGTTCAGGTGGCAACACTACTTCCATGTATTCCCTCCACAAACCTCACCCTCTGCGGCCTTTACTACATATTAATAGCACCGCTCAGGACAGACAGAAAGCCACAATCATAGCACCCATCGCACTACTACCACTATCATGATCAACCAACCAACAGCAGGCTATCAAAAATAGTATGTACATGTAACTGTAATCAAACAATTGCATAATGGCAAGGTCGCACTGACCGAATCATCGTTGAGCCAAATACTATGTTCGCTGCTTGCACCTTCGCGGGGACCGCTTGTTGCTATCACATCAGCTGCTGAGAGGCGCAAGGCAAGTGTCAAAACCCGACGAGAGTTGCTGGAATGTGACGAGACGATGTCAATGTTGTGTGATGGTTCCTTCGAAATGAGAGTGAGTGCGGTAATCGCAATAGGTTGTTTCAAGCGTTTTTGGGGGTGCATTTCTCAATACAACAACCCATACATGTACATAGCAACAATGCCCCCCCCCCTCACCTACGTATTCGTCACACTTGACCTACTGATAACAGGGTGAGTTCTGATCGTAGCTTGATGATCAGCCGGTTGAAATTCCGTCCAAATGGGAGGGAGGAGCTCAACCGATGTTTTCCGCACGACCTGGCCGACTAGCTAACTGTGATACTAGTTAGCACTCGGATGTCAACGGGCTGACATTTGTGCAGTTAATGTATGTGTGTCGGTTGTTGACAAAACTCTGCCTGCATGACCAAGTTTGCCTCTGTCCGCCGCGGCGGTGCCATGGTATAACAAACAGTTGCTCTGCTGCGTTCCAATGACCGGCAGCCAACTAGCGGTTTGAAGTTGAACAACGCAGCAGGCTTAGGAGTTGTTTGACAGCATCTCAATTTTGGTGTTGCCTTTTCGGTTCGCTGTTTGG
The DNA here is from genome assembly GCF_030247195.1 of Topomyia yanbarensis. Taxonomy (NCBI): domain Eukaryota; kingdom Metazoa; phylum Arthropoda; class Insecta; order Diptera; family Culicidae; genus Topomyia; species Topomyia yanbarensis. The sequence goes on along the minus strand of NC_080670.1, from coordinate 8,184,555 downwards.
CGACAGCACGACCTTCACCCCAATGCACCACAAATATTATTTCGGTTTTCGGTGGTGCTGTGTGCATGGAAAAACTTAAAGTAGTAAAACCAGAAACACGTACTGAGTCATGTATCGACGTACAGACATCGAACGCACCCCGTCGGTCCGGGGAATGGGCATGGAATTTAACGATTCGGATACATATTTTGGAAAGCAAGTAATGTGCACGCAGGCGCTGTAAATGTGCCCAATTTGGCCGAAAACCTCGATAACATGATTACTGCAGCAAGGTCAACCTGCGGCTGGTTGGTTTTGCTGTGCTGGCAGCAGCATGTGAGTCACCTGCTCTGAATTTGTTTTGAGCTGCGAGACAGGTTCTGTCAAGACCGGACATTGGCTGGCGAAATCAGAAGAGCGATGGGAACAGCAATAATATGTGCGTGTCTCTGAGAAGCATTAAACGAAAATGATGTCCGTGAACAGAATTCTAGTTATTTTAATTTCTAACGTTATCATGTTACACAAACTTTGAAATTCGTATGGGAGCTGCGAAAAACGGCTGATGAGTTTCTTTTTAGCGTTCTATTCAGTTCTAAAAGGCATTTCGAGGAAGGTATTGAATGGGGTTTTGACTCCCTTTTCACCACCACAATCTAATCTTATTTTGAAGTAACAATGGACTAAAGAGTCAAACAGAATACTTTGTCACTGATGGATCGTAAAAGCCCGTGGAAGTCTGTCAAATCATGGATTGCTTTGCGGTGTTGTCGCGACAGCATTTTTAATTTTTTTAACTAGGCATAACACTGCATCAGTGACGGAGCATTGGATGAATTTTCATGTTGCTAATGTCATTTTCGTTTTTGACAGTGCGCTACACCGGTGTAGTCGGTACTACACTCATTTAAACTTGGGTGTAATTAGCCTATCTCTTCTTTGCTCTACACCGGTCTACTACCAAGTAGAAACCGAGAATATTATTGGGATGTTCGATTGATGTGCACCGGTGTAGTGGAGTGCACTGGTTTTGCACTTTCTAGCAGAAGTGTCAATGGAACATACCCAGTTTTCTGCACTTCTGCTAGAAAGTGGAAAAATGGTGCAGTTCCAGTGCACTCCACCGATGTCAATCAATCGAAAATTCCATATAAGAGTACATTAAATAGGCCTTGAAGCTGGCAATATTCACATACGGAACTTCCTTTGAACGTTTCATGCAATGCGAATATGGATGCCAAGCATTCGATTGCAGATTACTGTACATTTTCTAGATCTTGATTATATTTTTTTTTATTCAAATCGTTTATTTGATAAGGCACGTTGCGTTAGCTTAAAGGTGCCAATTTTGTTTTGTTTTACATTTTAAATTGCTTAAAACTAGGGGATTACATATTGATTTTTTTTAAAATGAAACTAATGCGATTTTATAGCTATCTTATATATCTACACAAGGGGATAATATTGTTTTCGTAAGATTAGGGGGGTCATTTAGTTTTTGTGGCAATATGGTTTGACATTTTTATCAGTGAGATTATTGGAGCAAATAATGTTTAATTAAGGGGGACAATTTTTTACGACTAACTTAAAACTAGGCATAACTAGAGGGCATGATTGAATTTTGTAAAGATTCGTAATTATAGTTATTTTTGTGGGTAGTAGAGTTGGGCAATTTCAACGAGATTATATAATATAATAGTTAAAACTAGAAGAGACAAGAAGAGCTAAATGATGATATTGGGGGGGGGGGGGGGGGTAGGGGTGTTACTTCTGGGTATACGAGTCAGGGGAGGGAGGGTAGACAAAGATGGCAGGGAGAGAAAATTATTTCAGTTTCAGGCATCGTGAGATCAACGGATGGATTACAAACTCGGGTGGCCTTCATCAGGGGAATCATGTACTGGGACGCCGGGTGGTCCTCCTCAAGATGGCAGGGGTTTTTCCAGACGATTTCGTAGTACGGCTCAGATGTGGATCGGCTACATTTCGAGTTAAGCGTGTTATGTTCGTGCCGTAGGTCCCGTGTTTGTTGGCTCATTCGATACAGATGCTTTGATACAGGTGGAAGAGGGTTCTGAGAATGATAAGGAAAATAAGAAGGGGCAGTTAAACTTGTATATTGATGGTTTTCACAAAAGTGTATATAAGGGACATATAGAGAACATCGCGGCTTGCCAGCACATCTCGAACCGGGACGTTGGTTGGTCTTCCTTGGGCCCGCAGGGTATCCATTAGCCGAGACCTAGCGGAACTGTACTCGGTGCACGCCCAGACAATGTGCTCGATGTCGTGATAGCCGTCGCCACAAGCGCAGATACCACTATCCACGAGCCCAATACGCCGGAGATGTGCATCCAGCGTGTAATGGTTTGCCATGAGTCGGGACATCACACGAATGAAGTCACGACCCACATCCATCCCCTTGAACCAAGGTTTCGTCGATACGTTAGGGATTATCGAATGTAGCCACCTTCCCAGCTCTCCACTGCTCCACAAAGTTTGCCAACTTTCGAGGGTTCTCTGATGAGTAATACTGAAAAATTCGCTGAAGCAAATTGGTCTTTCGTAAACGTCTCCTTCTAAGGCACCCACCTTAGCTAAGGAGTCTGCCTTCTCATTGCCCGGAATGGAGCAATGAGAAGGGACCCATACCAAGGTAATCTGGAAAGAGTTGTCAGATAAAGCACTCAGTAGCTCCCGTATTTTCCCCAAAAAATACGAGGAGTGCTTGCCTTGTTTCATCGAGCGAATAGCGTCAATGGAACTGAGGCTATCCGAAACGATGAAGTAATGGTCTGCGGGTAATGTTTCAATGACTCCAAGGGTATACTGAATGGCAGCTAGTTCTGCGGCGTAAACTGAAGCAGGGTCACTGAGTTTGTAGGAGGCGGTGAACTTTTGATTGAAAATACCGAAGCCAGTGGATCCTTCGAGGTTTGATCCGTCAGTATAAAACATCTTAGAACAGTCGACTTCTCGGAATTTATTATAAAAAATGTTTGGAACCACTTGTGGGCGTATGTGGTCCGGAATTCCACTAATCTCGTCTTTCATGGATGTGTCGAAGAAAACAGTAGATTCAGAAGTATTTATGAAATGCACACGGTTGGGATTGTAAGAAGAAGGGTTAATATTCTGCGCCATGTAGTCAAAGTACAGGGACATGAAACGGGTCTGAGAATTGAGCTCAACAAGCCTTTCGAAATTTTCAATCACGACCGGGTTCAAGATATCGCATCGAATGAGCAATCGATATGAGAGTTCCCAAAATCGATTTTTCAACGGGAGAACGCCCGAAAGCACTTCGAGACTCATCGTATGGGTCGACTGCATGCACCCTAAGGCGATACGCAAACAACGATACTGAATTCTTTCGAGTTTGATGAAATGTATGTTCGCGGCGGAGCGAAAGCAGAAGCATCCGTATTCCATTACCGACAGTATCGTTGTTTGATACAACCTAATTAGGTCTCCTGAGTGGGCACCCCACCATGTTCCGGTTATTGTACGAAGAAAGTTGATCCTTTGTTGGCATTTCTGTTTCAGATACCGAATATGGCATCCCCAAGTACCTTTCGAGTCGAACCAGACCCCTAGATATTTTACTGTGAAGACCTGAGCGATAGTTTGACCCATTAATAGAAGCTGTAGTTGTGCTGGTTCACGCTTCCTTGAAAATACAACTAGCTCAGTTTTCTCCGTGGAGAATTCGATACCCAGCTTAATAGCCCAAGCAGACAAATTGTCCAGGGTATTCTGTAATGGTCCTTGTAGATCGACAGCTTTGGGTCCCGTAACAGACACCACGCCATCGTCTGCAAGTTGTCTTAACGTGCAGGAATTGTCAAGACATTCATCAATGTCGTTGACGTAGAAATTGTATAACAGGGGGCTTAGACATGAGCCCTGGGGAAGGCCCATGTAGCTAAATCGTGATGTCGATAAGTCACCATGCGAAAAATGCATGTGCTTTTCCGACAACAAGTTTAGTAAAAAGTTGTTTAAAGTCGCTGAAAGACCATGCTGGTGCAGCTTCTCTGAAAGAATGTTGATCGAAACTGAGTCAAAAGCCCCCTTAATATCTAGGAACACTGATGCCATCTGCTCTTTGCTAGCATAGGCCATTTGAATTTCAGTTGAGAGCAACGCAAGACAATCGTTCGTCCCTTTGCCTTTGCGAAAGCCAAATTGTGTATCTGACAGTAAGCCATTTGCTTCGACCCAATTGTCGAGGCGGGATAGGATCATTTTCTCGAACAACTTCCGGATACAGGATAGCATTGCGATCGGACGGTACGAATTGTGGTCGGAGGCTGGTTTTCCTGGTTTTTGGATGGCGATGACCTTCACTTGTCTCCAATCGAGTGGGACAATGTTAGCCTCGAGAAACTTATTAAATAAGTTCAACATGCGTCTCTTGGCAGAGTCAGGCAGATTCTTCAACAAGTTGAATTTGATTCTGTCTGGCCCCGGAGCTTTATTGTTACACGACAAGAGAGCAAGTGAGAACTCCACCATCGAAAAAGGTGTTTCGTTCGCGCTATCGTGAGGAGACGCGGCGCGGTAAATCTTCTGTGCCGGGGCGGAATCCGGACAAACCTTCTTGGCGAAATCGAATATCCAACGGTTTGAATATTCCACGCTCTCATTAGTACTGTTTCGATTTCGCATACGTCGGGCTGTTCCCCAAAGAGTGCTCATCGATGTTTCTCTCGTTAATCCGTCGACGAACCGGCGCCAATAATCGCGTTTTTTTGGCTTTCATCAAACTCTTCATTCGCTTGTCTAACGTCGCGTACTGTCGAAAACTGGCGGGTAACCCGTCATTCCGGAAGGTCTTAAACGCGGCGGCCTTCTCTGCGTACACGTCTGAGCACTCTTTATCCCACCAGGGATTGGGAGAACGTTTTTGTATGTTCGCGCCGGGTACTGGCCTAGTCTGAGCTTGATTCGCGCTGTCGAGAATCAAGCCAGCCAAAAAGCTGTACTCTTCCTCCGGAGGAAGTTCTTGGGTAGATTCGATGTTGTCGGATATCGCGGCAGCATAGCTCTTCCAATCGATATTTCGTGTGAGGTCATACGAAATATTGATTGATTTCAATGGCCTTGAACCGTTATTGATTGAGACTACAATCGGCAGATGGTCGCTGCCGTGGGGATCAGGAATTACCTTCCACGTGCAATTTAACCGCAGCGATGTTGAGCAAAGGGACAAGTCTAAGGCGCTCGGGCGCGCTGGAGGAGCAGGAATCCGTGTCATTTCACCCGTGTTTAAAATTGTCAAATTGAAGTTATCGCAAAGATCCTGAATTAAGGAAGACCGGTTATCATCATAGAGGCAACCCCATGCTGTACCGTGAGAGTTAAAGTCTCCTAAAACTAGTCGCGGTGCTGGCAGGGATTCTAAGATGTCTTGTAGCCGTCGGTGCCCAACCGCGGTGTTGGGGGGAATATATATGGAAGCTATGCAAAGGCTTTTGCCTTTGGTTGTTACTTGACAAGCGACAACTTCAATACCTGTTATCGAGGGAAGGTTAATTCTGTAGAAGGAATAGCACTTTTTGATCCCCAAAAGCACTCCTCCATAGGGGGTGTCTCGATCCAGGCGAATAATATTAAAGTCGTGGAAGTTGAGTTCTATGTCGGAAGTTAACCAAGTTTCACATAATGCAAATGCATCGCAACTCAAATTATTTATTAAAATTTTGAAGGAATCGATTTTCGGGATGATACTTCTGCAATTCCACTGTAGAACAGTGATCAAATCCGTGACCTCGTTCGATGAGTTAGCCATCGAAGGATACAATCGCTGAGAGGAGGGGCCATTTAGCAGTCAACTGCTTCAAAAATGTTCTCACTGTAGGGAGAAAAGCTAACATAAGACTTTTAATAGGATCAGTAATATTGAAAGTTTTTATTATCCAGTCCACTATGTCCGAGAGTTTTATAATTCCAGTGCTGTGATTACTCTCGAACTGAAACAAAGGAACACTTGGGATTTTTGATGTTCCTGGAAGTGCTGGGAACTCCTTCTCTGAGCTTAATCCTCCGAGACCAGGAGCTAATTGCTTCGGTTTGGTTGCAACACTTCCAATAGATGTGACTTTCGGAGCCCCCTCAAGGGACACCTTCTGGCCTTTACAAGGAACTTTACGAGAGGAAGTGTTCCTCCTCTTCCTATAAATTCTAGGCACCCTAGTAGATGTTCCCTCTTGTGGGTTACCAGCCTCGCCCTCGTCAGGAGGCAAGTGAGTATAGATGTTTGCTGAGGATGGTGGCGTAGCATTCTTTAACATTTCTGCGAAAGAATGTTTGGATCGTCCCGCAAGGGAACGTTTCAGTTTATCCCCGCGTAGTTTGTACGCGGGACATGCCGAGATATCATGCAGACTCTCCGCACAGTAAGGACACTTTTCGGCTTGCCTACTGCACGAATCATCTAGATGATTCTCCCCGCATTTTCCACAGCGGGCCTTGTTGCTACAATGGGTGGCTGTGTGACCCAGTTGTTTACACTTTGTGCAATTCATGACCCGCGGCACAAACAGACGCACAGGCAGACGAACCCTGTGCAAGAGGACGAAATTTGGCAAAGCGGTACCAGCGAAGGTCACCCGATAAGAGTTTGATTGGGGGTACGTTTTTGAACCATCCCCCGCAACTACTACTGAGTGCAAACGTTTGCACTCAAGTATTTTAACTGGCTAAAGTAAGCGGTCTCTGAATCGGCCAACCCCGTACTTCAGCAGATCCTCGCACGTCAAACTCTCATCGGTTACGACGCCTTCGGATTGTACTCTTACAGCCGGAATATACACGTTATAATCCCGCGTAAAGTGCTCACAGCAAGCAATATCGTTTGCCTGCTTTGAGTTGGCTAGCAACACCCTTATCTTGTCCGAGCGGACCTTTGAAATTTCGGTCACAGCCGAGAACCGTTCCGTCAGGTCTCTAGAAATCTGAAGAAGATTCAGTGATTTAGTCTTGGGCCGAAAGAAGACCACAAATGGACCAGTTGAGAGTTCTGGATAGCATTTGGGCCGGGGGGGGAGCCTTAGAAGTTGAACCCGATTCAACTTCCATTTGACCATCCGGAGAGGGAACCATAGAAAACGTCAACGCACGGGGTCAGCGCCCGCGCAGACGGAAGAAAGCAATAAATGTGTTACAAAAGACAAAAACCACTTAGCTTTAAACTGGTGTCCAACGACGAACCGATCCAGCTTATACAGCTGGCTATTGTTTAATCCTCACACGCGAACAAAAGACTGAGGACCGAACCGAACTGGCAAAATAACCTTGAATGCGGATTAAAACTATTCTTTATCGCCTCACACAGCACTACGGACTAGAAAAAAACAACCTCTGTCTCGATGGAGAGCTCGAAAACGAATGATCTTGATTATAGTTTTATAGTTTTGAGATAATTCCGAATAAAGTTAATTTGCTCGCATGCAATTATAAGGGATAATTGGCAGTTAGAAGTAATATCGTTTGGTGGTATTTTCAGTATTTCTGCGTAATTATTAGGGAAGTTTCACATTAGCGATATCCGGGAACGACCAGAAGTAATATCACCCTCTGCATGCTATTGTGATTGTGATCAGAAAATTGCGATCACGACATGAGATAGTACTAGCACCGATTAGCAGCATTTATTAAGATACTTATCAACTCATTAAACATTTCAATCGACTGATTCACAATCAAACTGACAAATTGGAGGGATTTACAGTATTTAACCCCTCATCATATTACTTCTTGCAACAATGTGTATCTATACACCCAAAACGTACCCGGTAAGATTCGCTTACATTATTGCAATAAATGCGTGCGAAAATTGCAAGCGTTCTGGTAATGTGCAAAAATTGCAAGAAGCTTCCTTGCATGTAATGCAAGAAACTGAAAAAACGAGTTTTGCCTATGTATTAGCGATGTATGTGTATTGGTGACCAATATGCGTTAGATAAAAAAGACAGCTGGTATTGAAAAACGAACCCTGCACGAACAGATCACTAATCAATACCTTATCCATCCAACCATGCTATCAGATAATTATAAGTGGATAAAAGTCATATATAAACATTTGGATGAATTCACGATTAATGAAAAAAGTAAAGTACGCACCCAGATTTGAACTCATGCCATTGAGTATCGTAGCACAGACTATAGGCACTGATCTATTCTTACACATAAAAGTCGAGCGTTAAAACTCGTACAATCAGCACATCCGGAATTCGATGCTGCCTCGTGTGTAATGAATAAGCCACAATATTGCGTTTGAAGATGTTGGTGAGAAATGAATAAAAAGCAGACGGTAAATAAAAACTCGGCGTGCGTTGCCATACAAACCGGCATAGCACGTGAATGTGGTGGCAATCCTGTGACAGTGTGTTGAAGAAACGTATGTAGATATAGCAAGAGATGAAGTGTTTTATATGCTTGCAAACATTGCAAGCGGCTTTAACTGCAAAATTGCAAGCGATGCGAACATTATTTGCAAGTGATTATCGCTTACAATTATTGCAAGAGGTTTTTGTTTTGGGTGTACCGTCATAAGTAAATATCAGGAATGATGATGGTGGTTCTACCTCATACAAAGGTGTGAGTTGAACGACTTATGTAGAAGACAAATAATATTTGGCTCATGACAAACACAAACGGATTAGTTCAATTTGCAGACATAGCTTTTCCTCCCAACAAACATATCTAGACACATATCGAATAACCGCAAGCAACTAGGGTCACTCAATGAAATAACCATTCCGAGAAGATACTTGATGGAATCGGGAATTGAACTATTTCCGATAATACTCTGACTCCTCCCGCCTGACCAAATTCCATACAGTAGAAGCAGCGCAACACGTTAAAGGCCTCCAAAACCGAACACTCATCCCAACCAATGTTCACCGTACGGGTTGGCATCAGGAACGCTATAAGTGTCCTTATCAACTTCAACTATAACATTGTATTTGAATTTTCGAAATCAGCAACAACTTTATCATTTTGAGTCCTATTCTGACTTTTTAATAAGTGTACGAAGACTTCCGCAGAATATCGATCACTCATCCCCATTATTTTCAACTTTGGTTTACTGGCTGTCGGTATAACAGTATTATACTTTTCACTCAGATTGCTTACAATGTTTCTTTCGGTCGATTCAATGATGTCTCCAGCTCCACATTCCACAATATCCGAGTGATTTGTACTGTTTTTAAAATAAATGATTCTGTGCATTTTTGGATCTAATTTATTATTATTTAACTAGCATCGGTTCATCGTCTTTATTCGTCAAAATGTTTCGTTTTCTTCTGGGATTTCCGTCAGATTCAGAATGAATATTCTTTCTATTTTCTATAAAATTCTTTCTGTTCATTTCAACTAAAAAAAATCACGCGTAACATTTTCATTAAAAGAACTTTTTAAATCTTCTATCTGTTTTCCAAGCCAATTTACTCTCAATAGCATTTATTGAGAGACCTGATCAGTTGCTCTATTCCGTTTCGTTATGCAATGTTTATCCATTCATCAATGTTTTCGCAGGCATCAGTGAGAAATTCAGAAATGAAAGCAAATTCTTCCATCTTATCCAACTCATTGATGATCGACCGGCCTAATAAACACTTCGCACACTTCTAGCAAAAACCAGCATTGTCAGCCACTAAATTAACCATGACATTTGTTAACTCGAACCATCTTTGATGATAGTTATCGCCGCACAATTGGCTCAGTATGAATAAAATTAAACTTCAGCTGGAGAAGCGGGACAAAACAATAATTACAACAATGAATCGCCTCCCTGTACATTGGTCCGTCCATGTTTAGGGTAACCACTAAGCCGGATAAATTCTTGCTTTATTGCAGGGCAAAAGTTCCCTTAACCAGATTCACAAAGATCACACGCATAATACTCAGCACAATGAATAGCAGCCATGTGATAATTACGTTTGCAAGACTTAGTGGATGTGCCCTGACTAGAATCGAAGACTACATATCAAGAAGACTGATATCTCTTTCCTTCCCCCATAAAAATGAGAAGAGACAGAAGATACAGCACCTTTCTTTACGAAGGTAGGAAGCTCCAACTCCTCCGCGGGCCAACCGGTAGGGTGCCGAGCTCGGTCCAACGATTCCGGTGGATGAGCAAATTCTCATGGCTTCAGACACCATATAACCCCTTGAAAAGACCATGAATATGGTCCGTGCCAAGTTTCACACCCATCAAAACACCATCAAATGGTCTCAATAACCCATAAATACATCAAAATATGGTTCTATATGGGACTTACCGGACCATGGTGATGATGTTTTCATGGGTTGATACCATTTAAAACTATCAAAACTCCATGCAGTGGGAGTTAAATTGGACCATGACGATGAAGGTATTACCGATACTACATCGTGTTCTACTCATTTTTCAGCCGGCGGTGCTTCTTTGCTGATCCCTTCGCCACTTCGTCTGCTGCCCGAAGAGTATCCGCGTCCCTACTCAGTTAATAGCGCCCCAAGTATGTTCGTCGTGGCTCATCTCTTCGACGATATTGTCGACTGTCACGCCAGATATGACGCATATCGTCTCCGATGATATCGTTTCTTACGCGCTCGCGATATGAACCGCCATTTGGTGAAACGTGCTCGTTAGCGTTGTCCGCTTTCGCTTTCAGCCCAGATCAGCAGCCTAGACCGAAACGCCATACCTCCTTATTGAAGGTTAGACAACCGCCAGAAGACGCCTCTTGCTGCATCTTACTCCTCTTATGTTCGATATGATCCTTGCCATCTTTGCGTCAACTGTCTTCGTCGTCTTCTTTCTCACATAGTCGACAGGGTTGTTCAATTTCAACCGGTCGTCAACTATCACATGGAATTGGATGGAATTGAGTGTCCCCCGACGCAGATCACGAGGGAAACGTCTTGTGGTGAGCCGACTGTAACTTAACAGGAATCAGTAGCGTCTGGCTCAAATGGCACGTTCCCCATGTTGATCGGAGATTTGAGCCTCGCCGGTTATCGTAAACACAACGTTTTCTGTAAAACCGACAAGCTCTTGACTCCCCTTGTCAGTTTTTGTGCCAAATCTCCGTTGTACATCATATTCCACAGTGTTCGACCGAGCCCTGAGGTACTCCCGCCGTGACCCTAATCGACTTTTGCTCTAGCAACTTTTCAGAACCTTGTACAAGTAGTCCAGATCCCGCAATCAGTGCAGCACTACGGCGCTAGCCTCCCAGGTGACGCTGTTGAACGTATTCTTCACGTCGATCGTTCACGGCGCAGTAGTGATGGCTGTGTGGGTTACATCCGCCATCGAAGTCCCTTTCCAGAATCCGAATTTTCTCTGCAATATCTCACCAGCTTCTTGAGCCCTTTATAGAAGTTTACCAATCATATCCAGTAGGGTATAGACCGATACGATGCTGAATCTCCTGATGGTTTCTCTGGTTTTGGTAACAACATCAGCTTCCGGATCTTCTATATATCCGGGAAGTAGCCTTTGTCCAGACACTAGAATCGCAGTTTTTCAGTGCCATGTTGGGAAAACCTCTCGGACCCGAAGCTTTCTTCATCTTCAGTTCTTTTGTTTGTCGTTGGAGACCCGATTGTTACCGACTTTTTCAACGTCTACGTCGACCTATTGTGTCATGCTTCGGAACGAGACTATACAAGATAGTCTTCAGCATTCAACTGGCGTCGTTGAACTCTTGATCTTGGCCGATACGACGCGGTCTAGTGCTCCTTGTAGCAAATACACTTGCTCGGCACTATTTCACTGCCCTGGTCGCCTGGAATGTCGCAGCACTCTTCACTGACTGTCTCACAGCTTGCTCTCCGAACACATCTTCTAGCTTTTAGGCGGGCGTCGACGGACGCTTATAGTTCCTCGAGCCCGGTTTCCTCGGTATTATTACGACGAAGAGGTCCGCGTCGCAGTTCTTTATTTTACACTTTCGTTTGCCAGCCGTCACTCTCCCCGTTACAGTACAGTTCCGCCGACAAATGTTGTAGTGGATCGCCCGGTGGTCGCTACGTGTGTACTGCTCGCTAACTCGATAAATCAATGCTATCCTTCAGCGATGGACTGCAGAATGTAACGTAGATGATGGATTGTCAACCGTCTACGGAATGCGCTAGCGGAACCTTAGTTGCACAGCCCCACATCCAGCCTTTCTGAGTACGACTCGTTTTAACGACATTCTCTCTCAACTTCTTCAGCTCCGGGTCCTCTCTCACTCTCTTCAGCAAAGCCGCGTACGATGTTCTATCGTTCACTTCAACGATCAGTGCATCGACCTTGTATCTCTCCTGACGAGGTTGGCGTTTTACTGCTTCTTCAGTTCCTTTTCTGCCGCCGTTTCGTTCTGCTTCGCCTGCTGGCTTTCCACCATGCGCCAGTCATGGTCCTTTCCATCTTTCACTGATCGCTGGACTGGACTGCAACTCACTCTTCTGTTTCTTCGGTTCCTCTTGTTCCCTCTTCGGTGTCTCCTCAGTTTCGGGCGTTGCGTGTTTCAAAGCTTTTTCGTCTGATTCAGCTTTCACCAAGAATGCCTCCTGCTCTCGTTCCGTAGCAATTACGGCAAATTTAATGCTCATCGGTGGGTAACTACTTGATCTTGGTGTGCCCATTCTGTTCGTCTTTTGCGAACTCATAGAACTCGTTGATCTTTTTTATCTCCTTTGTCAAGTTCGGAAATAAGCAGGAATAGCCGAAAAATACAGAAAGTATGGTATGTCATCCCAATGGACATCTGTCGTTCTTTGATCGGTCAGGCTTTATTTTGCACAGAACTGCAGTGTTCTGTTCTCATTTGTTCCTATTTTTTTTTAAATTCAAATTTAAATTCAACCCTCGGCATAATACTGCACCTTGATGTGGACCGGGGGCTTTTCCACCAAAGCAGTATTACAGTGATTATACATCAGAAACTTGGTATAGGATTATTTTTTCTACATTGTAGTCAATTTGAGTACTTACTCCACTGCAATGGTCAAATAACATACAATATCGGATTAGGGCTCAATACTTTCTGGAGGCACCCTTCTATTATTGCTATATTTTAAATTAGATCCACGCTAACAATCACTGACACAAATCGCTTCTTCTCTCATATACACTCACAATCTCTCATTCCAAACGTACAAACGTGGCCTTCGCGATAAAATAAACCAGGTCACGAATGTGAACGCCCGCGATCTTGCCAACATTCAAACACCCCGGTAATTAAGTGAACGTTTGCGCCTAAAAAATTACTAACGCGGTCTCAAGCATCAACCTACTTTCGGAAGTCTCTCCTAGCAGTCCAAACTCATGCCTTCAGTTGGACCAATAGAAATAAAAACTAGACAAGACGTCCACGCGCTATCATTGAAGAACACGCGAACGTGCGAATGGTCACACGCTTATAAAAATAATGTGGCCACGCGATGTTACTAGCACACGCAACAAAAACGTCAACATACAAACGCTCGAGTCTTTCGCAATCATTCACGCACAACCATATCCACGATCTCGAAAACAGGATAGCACCCCGGCGGCTAAGCGGTTTAGCACATATAAATTAACAAACGCGGACTCAAGAGTGAACCTTCAAATGCCCGTGTTCGCACGATCATGAGTCGGTTTCGTGCGGAAACCCCTATTCTCGGCCCTAGTAGCATAGGTCCAATGCCTTCAGGTGGACCAATCAAAAAGTTGATGCTCATATCCACTAAACTACACGTTCTATGGCGACATAAAAATCGAATTTATACACACGAAGTCAAATACACGCGACAAACAAGAATACAAATGCTTGAGCCCTTCGCGATCATCCACGCAACCTACACCCGCGCTCTCGCAGACATGATAACATCCCGATGATAATATGAACGTCTCAGCACCTGTAAAAATTCAAACGTGGTCTCAAGCGTGAACCTTTAGTCCCCCGCACTCGCGCGATCATGAATCCGTCACGTCTGGATCTCTATCCTCGATTCCAGAAGTCTAGGTCCATGCCGTCAATTGAATCAATTAAAAAGAAAGCTCTCATATCCATTGGACAACACGGCATGACCGGAAACTAGTGATATGGAGGAACTCACTCCCTGTCGGAATGTGATCCGAATACAGAAAACAAAATATCAGAATGGCGGTCCGCGTTGCCATCCAAAAACACACGCGAATATGAGAATGATCACAGGGTTACAAAATCGAATTTATTCACGCGAAGTCACATACACGCGACAAACACGTCAACATACGAAGGCTTAAGTTCTTCACGATCAACTACGCGCACCGCGATCGCGCAATATTTATAACGCTCCGTTAACAATGTGAACGTTTTAGTACTTACGAAGTGACCAACGCGGTCTCAAACGCAAACCTGCAAACGCGCAATCATTAATCGGTCTAGTCCGAAAATCCTTACCCTCCATTCTAGCAACTTAAGTCCATACATTCAAGTCTCAATCACGTACATGGCGGCATGACTAGTGATGTGGAAGAACCCACTTTGTTCTAGAATATGAACCGTGCACGAAAAATTAAGTATCAGATTCACGGTCCGCGCGCGGTCATTCTAGAACACACACGAATGTGCGAATGGCAAACGGTTTTAATATAGAATTTCTACACGCGAAGTTACATACAAGTTAGCACACGCGACATACAAACGCACAAGCGATCGAACACGTTAACATACAAATGCTCGAGCCCTTCGCGATGTTACACGCGATCGCGAAATCCCTACACCCGCACATACCTGAACCGTACAATGAATATCACTTTCAGAATCACGGCCCGCTACAATTAACCCAAAGCAGTGTTTTAGTGGGCGACATTGCCTGTCTCGTCTGCAATTATGGTGTGTGATTCTTCCGAGAACGTATCTCTACAGCTCCAGTAGGACAACGCTCGATTTTTTTTTTAAGTTCGAATATAATAATACAATATAATCTTAACGTGAATGCTATGTAATATTTCCTTGCTGCCTAGAAAAGTATTCAAAATGAATAGATTTTAAATGAAATGACTCGATATTTAACAAAAGAAGTTAAAAAATTCAAACCCAATCGCCAACATGGTGCACATTTCGGGTGCGCCATGACGACAAGAAAAACAATATTTCGACCCAGTCTACTATGCCGTAGGTACCGGTTGCTGCGATCGATGCGAGGCTATTACTACACTCGAAACGGCCAACCTGTCATGAAATATTATGCGCTTTGTTTACAACTGTGGCCACCTCTGCCGCGTTCGGCGGTATTTCTCTCCGAAACACCCCCATGCTCCATGAGGGATGGGAGCGGGGGTAGTGGTTTCTGGTGCCGACTTCAGCATTCAGATCGCGTTCGTACGATAATTGCAGCTTTTAATGGGGCAAGTGTCATTGCATCGGATTAGGTGTTTGCTGTTGTTGTATTACTATTTTTTTTCCTTCTCTTCGTTTCGGTGGTTTCGGTTTAGCATAAAAATCGACACCAACGTGGTGTCGTTGGTCAATTCGGCGGGTGTCTCGTGGTCGTGGTCGCGGTACGTGCCGGCTATCAGAATGCAGTGCTGCATTCACTCGCGCGGTGGCAATGATTTCCATCGCGGTTCAGCGGCCAAAAGTGGGTCACATTAGTTAGTTTTTGGAGGGTGACTTTGTGGTTGATTTGCATGCGAGGGACACCAGCTGTTCGGTTCGGACAGACCCGTTTTGTTGTGAATCTGAATTTTTTGAAGGAGACGCATGGTCGGACACATCCCTTCCTCCTCCTCCTCCGTCATTAACTAACTGGTTTGGAAGTAAACATTAAACGTTCAATCGATCCGGAAAACTATTTTCAATTTATTGCGCACTGAACTAAGGCTAAGGTGTCACCCACCGGTACGCGGAAAATTACCACCTTCGTCAGCAGAGAAATATATAGATCGAGACCAATCACAACAAGATCTAATTGCCTCGCACTAATGAAAACGATCGGCGCCATACACTGCTCCGAATGGAACTGAGAAACTAGTTTCGACCATTTATTAGCTGACGAGATCGGAGCAGGTTTGTCGCGCGTCTTATCGGTAGCAATCCGCTGACTCATTGGATGTGCAGCTGGCTGGCCGGTAATAACTCTCGGGCATCTCGGTGACCTTACGGAAAATTCCGATCTAGGACAACCTGTGCCGCCTTTGCTTCATCCCTGCTGCTGCTGCTGCCTGTTGCTTTATGTGTATGTACATAGTTGGGACACCATTTATTTCATTATGCAACACAATTACCTACTACTGGTTAGTGCGCCCGGGCAATTGTTTCCCCAACATTAGTCATCTTCAGTCGACTGGCGGCGGGATGAGACTATCGACGGCGGCGACGGCTGTGGCCTTTGGCCTACCGAATGGTAATTGTGTGTTTCGTTCGGGGGCCCCATAGCAATTATGTACACGATGCTTTTAAGAGGTGGAATGGAGCATGATCGTTTTGATTTTTTCTGCTATTCACTTGTGAGAAGGCGAGTGGCCGAGAAACTGATTTCAAAGAGCATTGTTAGTTTAATCTGCTTAGGATTTTTTGACGAATAGGTGGAACGATCGAATGCGTCTACGGAGTTAGTAAACTTGCTAGTCAAATTTCGGCAAATGGTAAAGTTTCAATGCCAGATCAGCATCTGTGGAACTGCTTCCTCTCAATCTAGTCGAGATCTTCCATTACATTTCTTTGATGAAAAAGTTTTTATTTAAATTGACAAAACTAATTTTATCTTGTATCTTTTTCTTACAGAGCCAATATTTGGATAGGACTGTTATTCATTCCACGTTGGATTTGAGGTAGGTTCCTTTTCTTCAAAATGTCCCTGCTCATAAACTTAATAATGGAGGTGCAACCTATTGACATCGCACCATCTCCATCGCCGTCGTCTGTGTCACAACCTGGTTTTGCATCGCGACGTAACATTGCCATGATATCCCCCTGGCGGCTTTGTGGAGGTTAGGAATGCCGTTGGGGACATCTACTTTGCTATCTAAAACGATATATAAATTTTAATAATCAACCGACAGCCTTACCAACTTGCAACGCGGGTGGCGTCGTGAAAACTGTCGATCTGAAGTTGACAACACCTTGATGTAATATGCTAACAAAAATAGCCTTGCACAGTAGAAACGATCGCATTTATTATTTACCGTGAAATCTTATTGTACAATAGTATTCACCGCATACCTGGCCATGTCCTTACGGTTAAAGTTTGTTAGTAGGGAAGGAAAATGGATTTTGGATATGATATATAAAAATCTAATGGATGGATATACTCGGCTCTTTTCAACACGTTTTTCGTTGTTTCTCAACATAGTACGCTCATTACGCGATTGTGTATCAATTATAAAATTATAAATATTGGCTCAAATGACACGTGTCTAGTCAGGGATTTGTACCTTGCTGTGTCTTCTCATCATTTCCCTGATCGAAAGGAAAGCAGAAGGAGGAGGGAGGAAGTAGAATTGGAAAGGTGGGAAAATAACAACACAAAAACAAACAGCTGGCAAGTTGAACTTACAAGTAGTCAAATCGTCTGCGAATAGGCCTAAAGCTCTGTACCGCATTGGATAAGGAACTTTAGTATGTCTCTGAGTTTCGGTCGTTCCAACACGGTGTCATCTATGTCAGGAAAACTCGAAACCACAATTGCGCTACTGTTAGCCAGTTGCTTTTCAGATATAGGAAGCTCCGTAGTCTGATTCACAAAGATCACAGGAAAATTACTCAGCGCGCTGAATAATTGCCATGTGATATTTGAGCACGGTTGTTCTAGGAACACCTTTGTTTGGCGATCCGTTTGTTGCTATCTCCAATAATTGCGATGCTCGGACGAACCGCAGGCACAATTTTTTTTCTCCTATTCAACAGGAGGCGACGTGTGCACCGTCAACCTGTTCAATATATCACAAAGGCCCTCAAAACGTCGCATTCGTTTTTAATTCGACTCCATGGGATGTTTTGAGATAAGCTGATTATTTTTCGATTATCTCTTCTGAGCGAGTAAAGGCGCTTTAACCTAGGCTTATTAGCCAGGGCAAGGTATAAATACCTCTGTCCCATCCCAAAGGACCAAAAGAGTGACATTAACCTTCTTAGCCAAGTCACTCCCAACGATTTATTATATCCCCTTCGAACTGAAACGGTCGGTACGGTTGTCCTCGTTACTTCCTCTTTTAAGTTTCAAAAGAATTCGTTAATTAAATTATTCTTTAAATGAATAATTTGATTGCCGTCTAATTTTGAAACATCTTCAAATCCAACTCTGCACAGTGGGCCTGGCCGTTTTAATATTTGCGTCATGTGAAAATATGCTTCAAATATTAATATTGATAAGAAAAACACTACAGACTAACTGCTGTGTTTTCCAGGATGCTTTTCAATACTGGCTGTGTAAGGGTTAGAATAGAATAGAATAGAATTATTTTTCGATTATCTCTTCTGACGTTACTCGGGGGCATTCGACGTCCGACAAAATTGTCGATTACATCCAACATCTAACGAATAGGACCAATGAAATATGTTAAGATGACATATTCTCCGTCATACAATCTCGTTCAAAATGTTTCTTTTCTCTTTAGATTTTTGTTGACAAAATATAAAAAAATTGAAAAAATGGGTGTTTTTTTGCAATTTAAATTTTTAACACAAATTTTTGTTTTTGTGAAAAATGACAACATTTATATTTTTTCGCACAGAAAGTTTTGCTGTATAAAATACAGTAATCGAACAAAAAAATTTGAAATTGTTGCACGTAGAAATGTCTACGCCCTTTTAAAAAATAGCTCTTGAGTCAAAATAATCTTACTGATTGTGGAAGATGTTTAGTCTTCCATACCGGTGAAACGTGTAAAGTTTCATAGGAATCTAAGATGGTCGGTCACGATTTTAAATATTTTCGGACGGATCTTCGTGGAATTCCTCAGGTGTCGGTAGGGTATTTCGTTTACTCAGAAGTAATCATTTCGCTCATACGGTCCACGAGAATGTTTTTGGGAATCTCCTTCCGATGAATAGGTCTCATGAGTCAATCGCAAAGAAAGGCTTCGTAGTGTAAAGCCTCCCCAATAGGCGCAAAGAAGAGCCTACCGTTTGCACCCGAAATATCAGCAACAGGAAGTAGGCATTTCCACTCTCCCTGTCAAAATCGTTTCACTCAGTGCACTAACGCGACTGCCGGAAGGTTAATATAATCTAACCACCAGTAATGAGGTAGAGATTTCGGCAGATTCCATCAGTCTCTAGCGAAGGAATCCATAAAAGTTCTAAAAAGGATTCCATCAAAATAAGAGCTTTCAAGCCGGGCATTCGTTTTCCTAGAATCCTGGAATTTTCACATTTGTCGGCAGCTATGAATCCCGGGGATTTGTGTTTTCTTATGCCCTAGAATCGGGTATAGCTTATTTGAATTTTTGCGCAATGATTTATGTTCTTCAAAATCAATCTTCCAAGATCAAGGATCATTGAGCTCCGAAAATCCTGGACCCTTGAGTTTCCAGATAAGCTCTACGATTAGCAATCTCGGAGTTTTAGGATCAAGGCTCCTAGAGCTTCATGACCACGGATCTTTAAGTTCTATCATCAAGGACCCTCGATTTCCAGGATCCTTGAGCTCAAGCAGTTTCAGGACTGAAGATCGCTCTGTTCCAGGATTAGAGATCCTTTAATTCCTTTATCAGTTAACGTTTCGTCTCGATGGTTGCGACGACCGTATGACTTGTTGACTCATCTTATTTAGACAAAAGGACTTCCAAATCTTGTGCAACAATATTTAGAAGCAACAAGATCTCAACCTTGTCTCGATACTGCTCGCAAGTGAGGTTGACGTTGATTCCAGCATCATTTTCGAAGAAACATGGATCCAACTTGCCAATCGTGCACAAATTATGGCATGATAAGGTTGTTCAGAAAACTTAAAAGTCGATATGTTAACTCAGTCATCAAAAAATCGCACTTGAAAGAAAATTTACCCTAAGGGATGTAGCTAAATAGCCGGTTTTTTAAGCAAAATGCCTCAGAAATGCGTAAAACGTCCGTAAACGTAAAATTCAAGCCCTAGGTCGTCAAACGGTGAGATAACATAGTTCTCACGAACCTTCTACCGCATGCCTCCGCCTGTTTGGAACTCAAATTGCCTTTGTTTAGTAAACAGGATGCTCTCGGTAGCCGGCTACCCAGAGTTTAAAAAATGCCTCAAAAATAAACCAGATCTTTTTTTTCGAGTGATCGTATGCTCGCAGACTAACTAAACAACTATATAATAAACTATGATTTACAGCTCGCATTGCTTGTTTTGAGCGCGTTCTAAACCAGCAGTCAAATATGAAGTCAGTGTCCAATCCACCAACATCATTGTCACATTGCCGCTCAAAAATTTTCGATGTCCCAGAAACATTGGTTCATGCATCTATAAAACCTTTGATATCAAAATTACGAATTCGATTTCTGAAATTTACAAGACTTTTTAGCTTGAACGAAACACCATCGAACCAGGCGGCCTCTCGTAAAAAAATCTATGATTCACTCGTTGGCTCGGATTACTCAATCACAGGGCTACGCATTAGTTTAAGTTTGATGGAGCAAGTACATGTCACGTCAGCATTGTCCTATTTATTGCATTACGTCAGTAAATATGGAATCAGAAAGATTCAAGTTTTTAAAAAATCTAAAAGAAATCTTCCTTCATCGAAAATTTTGCATCTTGATTTTAATTGCCACCTTTCTGTTTATCATTCACTTTGATCCATTCGGCCTTGTCTCCTACGGCTTACTTCTGTTATATTTAACACGACTCAATGCATGAGCATAACTTAGTTCTGCAGTTTTCAAAAAATAAAAGTATCACACAAAGTTGCTGCGGGCAGGAGGCTTTTGTGAATACAGTTGTAAATCCGTGTGTATTGTCATTCATTATGCTGGTTGTTGATGTGGAGCAACTAGACCAATCGTTGTTATTTCGTTGTTAGTACAGGAAGTTAGTTTCTATGCACAAAGCGTATCAGTTACTGATTGGTCAATTGATTGTGTTTTATCAACAAACGTATTTTGGTATTGGTTGCAGTAGGTTGATTTTTTCTTTCTTATTTTTCTTAATGTGCCGTCTGGTTACAAATCTGGCAGGGAAGATCCACAGCGTTATTTGCCAACCACATTTTAACAGGGTATCGTTTGTAACGGATTCCACTTCTCCGTATTTTGACTTAATTTTTTTAAAGTGTTCTGGTCTAATGCGCGGCGCTAGGTCGTGTAGGCGCACCTCACTTCTATTGTCATCCAAATATGTAGGATCCTGGTTTAAACGTAGTCATATTCAACGCCGGGTTGCATATTCTTAGCTATGAAGTTTTCTGCTTACTTTATTACACAATTTCTCACGTGGTGTAACCGTATGTATGTCACTTTTTTGGGATCCGTTTCACCTTTAGTAACAGTACTGAAGAACGATTTTATTTTCTATCAACAGACAAATTTCAAAAACTGGTATAAAGGGATGTCAGTAGTTTAAATGCATCTGATCACATCTCTAGCTCTCATCAGTTTGCTTGTCAAAGTGAATTTGACTTTGACAGTCATATGCTTTTTAATTAGACAATGATCCAACTAGCAGAGGTTCAACTAAAAAGCAGTCCAGTTAAAAGTTTCCAACCAGCGAATCACGACTATATCGGTATCGGGCGAAATTCCGCCACCCGGGGAACTCAGTCGGAGTAAGGTGAGTTCACCTCCGGACACTATCCGAGTAGATCGCGACAAAGCTGGGATTTAAATAGCTCACGAAAAACCGAGCTAAAGGTTTGCGGTAATTTTCGGCTGAAGAATAACCGAGTGAAGTGGCTAAATGCTGCAAGTACGTAGAGGATGGAAACGACGAAACAGATGGAGAGAATGACGGAAAGCAACAGGAAAGTCGGGGGTTAAGTAGATGGATCAAGTGCAGCTCCGAGTTAATCGTGAAAAATTCGTGAGTAAAAGAGATATGAAATCACAACGAGAGCCCTCTCCTGGAGTTATACAGTCGTGATTCACTGGTTGGACATTTTTTAACTGGACTGCTTTTCAGCTGGACCTCCGCTAGTTGGACTATTGTCCAATTAAAAAGCATCTGAATGTCAAAATCTAATGTCAAATTCACTTTGACAAGCAAACTAATGAGAGTTAGAGATGTGATCCTTAATCCTTCATCAATTCTAGGATCAAAGATATTTGGGTTCCAGGTTCAAAGATCCGAGTTCCAGGACCATGTATCTTTGAATTCCAGGATCAATAGCAATCCAAAGAAAGATATTTGCAGAATCTGAAGGAATGTTACTCAAATACTTTCGAATCCCCAACAAAACAGATTCCACCAAATTCTCAGACGGATTTCTTAAAAATCCCAAGATGGACTTCATCAGAACCCTACCTATTCGGGTTCACCAAAATCAGGAATAGGTTTCCATAAGAGTACTTTAAAGGATTCCACCAAAATTCTTGAAAGGATTCTACCAGAATTTTGAGAATAACTCCATCAAAAACCTATTATTTTAGAATACACAGATGATTCACGAGAATCCTGAGAAGGATTTCATCAAAGATCTAAGAAGAGGCCCACGTAATCCTGAGGATGATTCAACAAGAATTCCGAACTGGATACCTTCAGAATCCTGAAAATGATTCATTCAGAGTCTTATCTAAATTCGAGGACAAACCGGAAGCCGGAACGTGGACAAAAATTTTACCAGAACCCTTATATTAATTTGAACGGAATCCTGAGAAGAATTCCTTTGCAATTCTAAAAAGAGTTCCATCAGAAGATGGATGGAAACAATTCCATCCGAATCCTGCGTAGGATTCCACAAGAATCCCGAACGGGATTCGATCAGTTTTCGGTAAACGTGAACAATATAATTTAAAGATGACTTCCATTAGATTTCTTAGCAGGATACCATCATCAATACTGAAAAGGTTTCCATCAGAATCCGGAGAGAAATTTCGTCAGTATGTTTAGTTTAGTTCTGAGCAAAGATCCACCAAAAACCTATAGGTTTCCTTCAGAATCCGGAACAGCAAAAGAATAAGTACAGTATAATTGACGTTTGATGTACAGTACAATACTCCGTTTTATTCGTTTCCAACGAATATCTAGATGATTGGGAAAATCTCGAGGACCAATCTCGATGTTTACACAGAGAACAAACATTATGTTCAAAAAGTAGATATTGGCGCCCGTTAGTCGATGTTTTAAAGAGGGAAACGTCGATGGATACTCTCCAATACAGTCAGTCGAAAGCGTAACCATAACAGAACTGTTAAGATTCTACATCTGGCCGCAAAAATGGTACCCAACGCACCGCCATATTACGACGCTATTCTCATGCCTCTTTTTTGGTTATGAAACTCTCGGTTACCTTTATTTTAGACCACAAAAACGTGTGAATTTTAACACTTCTTCGTTTGTTGTGATTTTATCCAATATTCTGGCAATGTTTGCCAGCGAGTAGTGTGATTGGAATTGCCTCCTAGCTAGTGATGCGAATGCTTAATTCCAAATGCCAATTTTCACGTGTGTTCGCCGCAGCCAACGCTTAATTTCAAAGCCAAGGTGACATGGTTTTAATAATATATTTTCATTACAAAGCCATTCTCATTGTTACATTTCCTTCCAAAGTTCAAATCGGAGCTAGCGCATAACGGCATTCAATTTTCGAATGATATTGAAAATTAATTGAAAACAACCGTGCAAATGAGCAGAGTAACCAACGGCGGCGTGACGATCTTGATCACAGTAGGCCAAAATTGAGCTTTAGTTGCTCTTCCAAGTTCAACCGAAGCTGGTCAATAGCTAACAACTTGTCGCAGCCTACTTCGTTCCCCAAAACAAGACAGCCCTTTGTGTCCAATACTGTAAAAAAAAAAAACTATTCCCACTAGAGTGTGTTGAACTTACAGCGGAGTGGCCCATTCAAATTGTTAAAACGAGACAAACCAATAGTTTTCTGACCGGTTTTCGCTTAGCAACAACAGAGTCCCAACGTCTCCGGCTGACGTAGGTGAAATGATCTGTGGCACGTACGCAAACCTTTTGTACAGAAACCCAGGGCAACCAGCCAGCCTGCCAGCGGGCTCATCCCCAACCAGCAAAAAAGGGGTTAAGTTCGTGCTGAAATCCGGACAGACTTTTGGATATTAAAACTACCAGATATGGCTTAGGCCAAAAAGAAATCGCATTCGATTTGCATACAAATTAGCCAACTGGTTGACTTGGGTCCGATCACGGATGATCGAGTGAGCGCGACAGAGTGAGAGAGAAAACGTGACGTGAAACAGGTTCTTTCCAGATTTTCAAACACGGATGGTAGAATTTTTACCACTGGCGAAACGGAATGTTGTTTGGCCTGGAACTATGAAATTTGTCGCTTCTCCAGGTGTGTTTCGTCGCCGGGGAACGCGTTTCATTTTTACGACTCGCGACGGTCGATCCGCGGAAAAACCGGATCCTTTGATTCGGGTGTGATTTGAGGCCGCTGCCACATCAATTGAAACAGCATCGATGGCTCGAAGCGGTACTACTATATGGTGAATAATTTTGGGTTCTGCAAGCGCCAAGTAGGTCACACGGTTCGACCACTTCAAGTGGGTGTCGAGCACCGGACAGTCTAACGTTGCTTAGAACAGAGTCGGTCTCTCTCCGTAAAAAATAGATCCACTATCCGAGGGCATTCATGCGATCGGGCGGCCGCAGTTCTTATCGCCGCATCTTATCTTCGTTGCAATCTACGGCTAGGAAATGGAAAAAATGCCATTTTAATTGTGCGATCAGGGTAGGGATGCTCATTCGATGTAGTTAGTCTAGGCTTCCGACTTTGACGGGGAAGAATTTTCAGGTGTCAATAGACTGCGAAGTCTGTCCGACATAGAACAACAACCTCGACTGACAGATGACTTACCTAGTCTTCTTTGGGTTGATCGTTGACAAGAAAGTTTCTTCACTGCCAGAAATATATTCTCGTTGTAATCGAGTATCTCTAACAGGGCTGAACAATCTATTCAACACATGAGCTAATCCAAGGTTCTTGAAGGAAAAAATGAAGCTTATTAAACCGGTAATCACTGATCAAACTGCTGGCCGGGCTCGCTTACATTGTATGTAGATCGACAACATTTTCCCTACGTCCACTTCACCCGGTTGTTCGATCGAGGAAGACGAAGGTTGCTACATTCGTTTTAATTCATTACATTAACATGTTAACACCAATTGTAAATTATCGAATTTGTCCCCTTCGTCGATCGTTTGATTTGTTACTCTCAGTAGGCTATTGCTTTGTAGTTACTGAACTATGCTCTAACCTGATGTGTTGGTAAACACAGCTAAGCATTTCAAAAGTTAGTAAATTCAAAGGATGTACGAAATTAAAATGAAGTGAAATTTTGATGCTAGATCGTCGACGAAAGGAGCGGCGAAAAACGTGATCAACCTCACCACTTGATCGTTCGGCTAGCCTGCTTCGTTCGGACCATATTTTGCGTTTCTTTTAACTCAAGCTTTTTGTGGAATTTTTTGCAGCTATTTAGCAAAGAAATGTAAAATTTATGTAAATTGAATACCACTTTTAAAAATAACCTACAAATCGGTTCATGCATGTCGTGTCGGAAGGACATTTCGCCGACTTCGTGGTCAAACACCCTGCGTCAACACTTTTAGGTTCTGCTGTCGATTCGACGAGTGCCGCCCAAAGTAACACAAAAACAACATAATCGCTCAGTCCGTGTGATTTACGTAGCTGACCGGGTGCAATTGGGTTTGAAGGGAGGGTTCTGCTACCATACACTGTTGACGATCAAAATTGCAGTAGTAATCATAACTAGCTGCTTTGGTGCTCGCTACTCAGCCTCTCACCCCTGCACCTAACGACGACCCTCTTACCTAACCTCTCGACAGAAAACAAGTGCATGTACAACACTTCCAGTAGGTAGGTAGGTAATGAACTTGCCTGCATTTTCTCACAACGAGCCTCTTTAAGGCACCCGCCAGCCTCGACCCTCGCAGTCACCCTGGCCGGGCAATGTTTTCGCGGGCGCGCACCACATCATAGCATGCCTCTCTGCCTGTGGAGTGATGGTTTCCATGCAACAGATGATTAAGATTGAGAGGCACTCCGACAAGGCAGCAGCAGCAGCAGCGAAATAACCTTCTCGTGCAGAGAACGCATGGAATACCTGCCTACCTTCCATAGCTTACTAGATTTGTGATGAGTGCAGCAGCCGAGCCACTGTCGGCACGTTCAAGAGCACCAACTGTCGGTCTAGATAGTCCTGTGTCATTGAAACAGAAAAAGTGCATCTAAGGGTAGGTAACAAAAACACGGCAAACAACAGGCTTTTAATTGTTTAATTAAATGGGTGACGGATTTGTAGCACTTTTGCTTCTATTCTGCTGGTATACTACCTACGGTACCGTCAGCTTCTCCGCACAGCCATCTGTGATTGACGTATCTAGGGCAAAAATGACAAGCGACCGGTAGAACTTTTTTTCCCAAGAGTAGCTCTATTAGTCTGACCCAGGAAGGGCCCACTGACCGGTGCTGTGGTGCGGCAGAAAGCCGACACCTTGGCATCGATGCCAATCAGTTTGCTGTTTGAGGTTAGAATTATTTTTTATTGTGATGTTACGGTTCGCTGGGTTGATCGGTTACTGTGTTTAGATTAATTAGTTTCTATAAAATATAAAAATGATAATCAAGTTGGCCCTTGTAAGATAGCCGCACAATCGAGTCGATGGTTGTTCGAGTACATGGGTAGTAGTTTCTACTCTCATAAATTGTCCTGCCGGAGGAAGCAAACTATGCTTAAAACCGAAATAAAATTACAATGGAATCGATGAAGATTCCATCCAATTCCGCTCT
The DNA here is from genome assembly GCF_030247195.1 of Topomyia yanbarensis. Classification (NCBI taxonomy): domain Eukaryota; kingdom Metazoa; phylum Arthropoda; class Insecta; order Diptera; family Culicidae; genus Topomyia; species Topomyia yanbarensis. Next base: position 8,157,707 of record NC_080670.1, on the reverse strand, counting down.
CTTCAAACATGTTAATTTTATCTGTGATTAATGGAGGCAAGTTTTTTTTCATCCTTCCAAATCCAAGTTAGCGGTGCTTTGTGGCGACGTTAGAAAAAAAAACAACAGTTACGAAGCTTTCAAAACACAACGCAATAGTGCGTCCTTGAGTTAAAAATAGGCTAGAATTTGACATTTCAAAAGTAAAATCTTCCCGAATATTCCTTGTGATTCTTGGCAATCTATTAGAACGAAGTATCTGAGTTGGGTCGCTTATATAGTGGTAGAAAGGTGAGAAAATGCGTTAACATTAAGTAAAGCTGTGGGATTCAACGAAAAACTGGATTGTTGCCGCTTCCCTAGAATAATTTACTCTTTTACTGTTTATAAGGGAAATTGTATGTACACCAAAAGCATCGCTTTCAATCCAATCACTCAAATGGCCCTGGGGATCCCCCTGACTCTCAATGGTGCCTGAGCGGATGGTATCCATTGTCAAGGATCAACCAAAGATTGTGCAACGGAAACAAAAGTCGATAGTTAATTAACTCGAGTTGCGATCATTGTAAACAGTGGCTTACCGTACTGCGTAATATTTAAAGTATTTAATATATCACCAAGTGAACTATGCACCCGTTGAACCATCCTGAGTAGCCAATTTACAATATGCAACATTAGTGTGGCTCGTCAGGGGAGCGGGTCGAAAGGCGCTGAAATCGCTTATTAGGATTACTACAAATTGTTAAATATATCCAATTGATGCATTATTGTATAATAACATTAGCATATTTTTCTTCTTTATAGTTTTATCCATTAAAAGTTGTATGACAAGCGATGCTGTCTTGGAATCCTAAAATCGATGACGTAATACCACTAGGAATTCGATACAGTGAAGACATAATGGAAATTAGGCATTATTTCATAATGAAAAAGATGTCAGGAGATGGTCGCCTATTCTCTGCTATTGTTCATGAATTCTATAATACAGATGTTGGATCACACGAACATTATAACAGAGTAATTACGAAATGCAATCGTAGAATATATTAAGAATAATATGGAGGAATACATGGAACCATTGAGAGACACGATCCGAGAGTTGAGACACCTGAATGGTGACAATGCAGAAACGAAAATCTACTTAGACGGCTTAGAGAAACAAATGAATGAGGTAGGCTGGAATGCAGAATTGACGTATATCATGAAAATAGGTCAATAATATACTGTAACCGAGAGATATTGTCACACAAGCTGAACACGAAACGGAGGCACTACGATAGTGTGTTATTCATAGAATAATAAAAAGAAAGAACACATGTTCATCGAATAATGGACCTACCAGATAATACAAGGATAACCGCATCGCAATAACCAGCATCTCTGAGAATGTAAACTTTGAGGAATCCCCTACAGCACAATGAGAAGACACGAAAAATAATCGACTGGAATGTGCCTTAATGCTCCGACGAAAGTAAAAGAAACGAAATGGCCCTTTACTTCAAACAGAACGCTTACAAAATTGAATAGCAGAACGCACGAAGAAATCACATTACTACTAGTACAATGTTAACACCACCAAACAAATCAGGATAAGAATTGGAGGTGGCACAGCGATTGTGATGCTCAAAAAAAATGTAAAGGCAACCAGAAAACAACTCAGAAAAATCAGCCACGATTCTTGTTAATGTATATGCAATATCTTTGGGAAAAGAATCAGTAATAACCAGACAGAAAATAGAGAATATCGCAATCTCTACATCATTAGCTTCCAATATGAAATATAATATAGTAATGAAGGACATGAATTCTCATATCGGAAAGCAGGACCTATCACCTGACGACCGTCGAATAATCGGAAATACCTTACATCATCAGTACTGTAATCCAATGCGTTTGGACTAGAACAGTTTATACATAGTCATATGAATCAGCAAAATTATCCAATATTCAGTAAATCAAAAGCTGTTAAAAAAGTGCAATAATGAAAGGTCGATTTCGCAGTTGGATCACGTGATCATGTCAGAAATGGACTTCGTAAAGATTTTGAACATCAGAGCATATTACACGAAACATTTGGAATGTGACCATAAAATGATCTAATGTGAACAAAGAAAAGAAATGAGGAAACGTATCACTGATTCTTACCTACGACACACAATCCCGGAATAAAAAAAGCTGAGTTTCAATCTTGAACTCTCTAAAAACGAAAATAAAAGACGCAAATGCCATGAGAAAGTCGACCTAAATCTAACCGCAATAGCGACAACGGAAGTGATCAGCGTTGATGAAAAATGGAAAGGAATCGAATCATCAATAATGAAGTAGACCTACAACATCTCCGTCAATGCCAAGAAAAAGTGATGTAGCGATACATGATACATGGTAACAGTGGGAAACAAACTTGCTGACCAGGTCAATCCTCTACGACTCTACGAAAGGAAACAACAAAAGCAAGGATTGCTAAAAAGAATGGTATAGGATATTCATTTTTGCAAAAAAGGATTTTTTTAGAGAAGTCAAAAGAGAAAACGAATGCTCGCATATGATAAAAACATTCAAATTTAAAACAACAACTCAAAATAAAGAAAACATGCTGCGAAAGTATATTCCAATACAGCATTGAAAATAAAGGACACCAGGAAGGCACATCACTAAAGCTGTTCAAGACAAATGATTTTCGAAATGAAGGCCAGAATCTACAAGAAAGACCTACACATTAACAGAAACAATAGTGCATCAGAATTGGACAACAATCAACGAATTTCTAAAATATATCCCAAAGCCTGCTGGATAGTTTGACGGAAATAATGAAGGTAGTGCTCAGGACAAACTAAGGTCCAAAGTCGTGGCTTGACACGGTGTGAGTACCGATTTCGAAATCCAAAGATTACGCATCCTAAAGACGTGGACGACTGCCGCTGCATCACCTCCTAGTCCTTTTAAAATATATGCGAAAATGCTGCTAAATAGATAATAAGAATGAGCAAACCCATTACCAGCATATCAAATGACTGCCCAAAACATGAAGCGCGACGGATCAAATAGTTCTTGGAAGAATTCTCGATGACAGATGGCGTAAGGGATGCAAAACGATTCTGGTTTCTATCGACCCGAAAAATACATTTAACAAAATAAACATCTCAACAACTACTGCTATTCTGGAAGAGCTAGAAGAAGCCAAAGCTTTAATTAATCGAATTGTGACAGCATGTCTACACGAAAAGACATCCATACAATGGTTTGGAACTTCAGAAGGGACGAAAATAAACGGCATTAAACAGGTATGTCATCATCATTTGTTATGCATGCTAAAGGACTTTTTCCAGAGCTAAGACTAGCACAAGGTCATGATATTAAATTACCGTACATCTCTAGGAGCGCAAATCACCGGTAGTTCGATAAGAGGCGCGACGACGTCAGACAAAAAAGGAGCGATCCAGAGTAGATGTAGACAACAGTATCGGAAAAATGGTTAAATTTGGGATATACCGGTAACAACCATGCTAAAATCGCCAGTAGCCCGACGTGAGGCGCGACAACGTCAGACAGAATGAGGAAAGCACAAAAAGCGCTTTTCCATCCATGCTTATTCCTTAAAGAACATCGAGTGTCGGAGGTAGTCAAATGGTTGCACAGTTGCCTGATAACTCCGGTAATGACATACTCGATGGCAGTGTCGACAATTATTAAAAGAAACAGAAATGCTTTAAGAAACATGGATCAGCAAATGCTAATTATCACAAGATTAAGCACCGAAAATGTAGAAGCTGGAGATAAGCCTGCGAAGAAAAAAGAACCTGTAACGAAGCTATCGAACACCAGCCAAACGAAGATACCCATACATACCTCAGGACTGGTTTGACGGACTAACATGGTAAAACTTGGTAAAGGCGACATTCGTAAGCCTCGATTTACACCTTTAGCAAATGTTCCAGATCACGGTCTTACACGGAAAGACCGGAAGCCAATAGCAACATTTTTTCACCGGAGCACTACGTCTTGCTTGTGCAAGTCACTTAGATCACCACAGTAAGAATTAAAATAGCAGGTCCTTTTGTTCTTCAGACAAGGCACACAACGTAAAAGTAACTGTTCTTGTCGTTCACTTCGAGCTGGCACGGGCAGAAGCAATAAGCACTATGAGTGTCGTGACCGTTGTCTGGTGGTTGGACATAGTAACATTTTCTCACCAATTTGTTCAAACGCGAGACAAATATGGTAAGAGTCACCGAAATACATGCCTACGTGCCTGTCTCAGAAATATACACGGTCTCCGTAATCACGTTTGTTATACTAACATTCCTTTCATTCCCTGATGACTGTAAGAACGTGGCCATTTCAAAGTATAGAACTGTCGAAACGTGCACATCAAGGTTAGTTACTCCCAGGTTCCATTTGTTGATTCTGAATTTTTTGCACGATCTTGTTCACAAAAGAATAAAAAAAAGTTTTTCGGTCCAAGTTTAAAGCAAAATGGTTTCAAGTAATTGCAGAAAGCATAAAGCATTTCTCCTTAGTAGATTTTTTTAATTCACACTGCTGGCTTAGATTTGAATGCTCAGGCAAAATTTGATTTGTTTAATTTTCTTTCTTTTCTCTTTTCCAGATCTTCCATATTGATACAAAAACCGAAGCAGCGCTAGTAGCTGTAGGTAGTGATAACGGCAGAGATTTATTTACATAGTTTTATTTTAAGGTAAGTTATGTCAGGCAACTTTTCTGGAAATCGAGTTGTGGGGGTAAATGGGATACGAAACAGAATCAATTGATGAATCCCGAAGGCCATAAATTGAATCTTATTATTTGAAACTTCAAATCTCTAAAGTTTTTAACCTTTCAGTTTTTTAATTCTTTGCGTTTTTTGAACCTGAAAGTCTTAATCATTGAGGTCTACGCCGTATACCAAGCAATACAATGTCCAATATGACCTGACCACCTATTCTACCTTGGCCCTGCGACCTACCGGCAGTGAGGGGTGCGCCAATCATTTATTAAACGTCCATCGTCATTTCGATTTATACCTCATTCATGAACGCTGTCGCACAGCAGGTACACTCACTACCTACACCCCATTGATAAATAACGGCCGTGTGTTGTTGCTAGTACCGGTCGCCAGTACCACTAACCTTGATCCAATTTTTGCTGTTTACCCGTCTACAATGCAGACCTTGGCTTGGATCGCCGGCTTTTTTTTTGTAATCACTTTCCCATCTTGTTTCTTTTTCTTTCGTGGTTTTCCTTTTCGAGCGATCCGACCCTGTTATTAACTCAAATCAGCTTATTTTTGCTTTGTTTCACTCACCTGATGGTTACCGGTGAGCACCTCGATCGTTGGAAGGATGTTCCGCATTTTAAACATTTTCCAGGTGTCATCACGAACCCTGGTAAATGAAGACCGCGGTGCTTTAGGACACCTTCAGTCAGTCAGTCAGTCGGTAGCGGATTTCGCAGAGCTACCGCTCAAATATTGACATCTCGGTAAACGATCCGTTCTCGTCTTTCTCCTCGCCTTCGAAGTTGACCAACTTGTGTTGGTAAACATCCTGATTCTTCCGTAGTTTCGCAGCAAATCGGACAGTAATTAGTGAGTCAACATAAACAACTAATTCGTCGTCATCGTTACTGTCATCGTGAGATACGTTATTGCAAGCCACGATCACGGGACACAGCATTGAAAAAATATCAACAACGGTTCGATGAGCTCGTTCCGCAGCGATGCTTGACGGTGGTAGTAGCGGTCAGCTGGAACACGGTCAACCATTGTCGACCGCAAAGGGCTCTTCACTCTTTACCCACCCTTTGTGTGTATATGTACTACGGGCGAAAAGTCACAGATGAGCAATTTCCGAACCTTGATCACCTTGATTTCTGCACGCAGTCACACCCCACAACGAAGCGACAATATATACGGGGTTGAAAGGACGCGGAGAAAGATTCACACGACGCAGCATACTCTGATTCCAGTAGTGCGTGTAATAAATGTAAGGGTTTTCAAGGTGGGTCGCTGTAGGCTGCGCACGTTATTCTTCAAAGAAAAGTTTGTTACTATTTTTTGACAGTAACGTTACCCGATCACTAATGTCAAGACCAAGATCGAAAAGGAAAAGCAATAGGAATGCTTTACTCACGGAATTCGGAGGCAAACAGAAGACCTGCTGGCATTGAAGATCGTTTAAAAAGAGATCTTCGTGTGCGTAAAATAAACGCCAAGTATCACTACAGAAGTGTTAAACCCCTGATAAAAAACGAAAGCAAATCCAACAAGCCTCCTTCGATCATAAATATTAACGCTCATATTTTTGTTAACGATATCCCAATCGTATTTACAATTTCTCGCAACATTCTATGGTAAATACGGCACGCAATCTTGCAGTGACTATTTATGAGTAAGTGCACATAATGATACCCCATCGAATATTTCAAACTTAGAAGAACCTGAACCAAGCTCTATCATGCCACACTTGCATCTAAAACCCCTTTCTAGACGCATTCAACCACGGTCAATCATACTTTCTAGAATCTTCAAACCAGTTCAGCACCACCCGTACTTTGAATCGGTTTGAAAGTCCACAAATAGTTGTTTATAAACAGCACTTGTCGTGTCACCGGATAACCTGCGCCATCGATGGATTATTCCATCGAATTTTCGCGAAAGCAAGTGGTCCGGTTCTTAACCCTGTCGTCGACTTATATTACCGGTCCGTCGTCCACTGATGGTGGCTCGTGATTGCAGCAAGTTGTTGCAACACCCCTTTCCCACTATCCATCCGTCACCCTCACGCCAGCAACGGAATATGTCAACCGACATGCGATCACGGCTTCGGATGGAATCACCTGCAAGAACAATTTCGAAACGTCTTCTTTGCTGTTTTTTTTTTAGGTTGACAGTTGCTGCTGGCGGTTGATCCGAGTAGGCGACACATTTCGGAGTCGCCTTTCCTCATCATACATAGCCGTACAGTATACACTCAGGTTTTTTTTACGCGGGGGATACAGGCCGCGTAAATGAAAACCGCGTAAATTTCAAAATCCGCGTAAATGAAAACCGCGTAAATTTCGAAATCCGCGTAAATGAAAACCGCGTAAATTTCAAAATCCGCGTAAATGAAAACCGCGTAAATTTCAAAATCCGCGTAAATGAAAACCGCGTAAATTTCAAAATCCGCGTAAATGAAGACCACTTAAATTTAAGAATCCGCGTTAAAGGGAACCTCGTTGATGGATACCGCGTAAATTCCAAAATCCGCGTAAATGAAAACCGCGTAAATTTCAAAATCCGCGTAAATGAAAACCGCGTAAATTTCAAAATCCGCGTAAATGAAAACCGCGTAAATTTCAAAATTCGCGTAAAAAAAAGCCGCGTAAAAAATACCGCGCAAAAAAAACGCGTAAAAAAAACTTGAGTGTATACACTAAACTGGTTCAATTTTTTACTTTTAGCTCCACCAGGTTCTATTCATTCCTTCTATGGCCCTTAGGAATTGTGCAAATTTTGGTACCGATCGGTTGTGTCTACGTATCCTCCAAAAATTTCAAAGTTTATATGGAAATTAGTATGGAAAATCGGTTAAAATTGAAAATAAATTCTTAAAAAATCACCTCATCAATCAATTCATGAGAACACTATATATTTCTAAAGGTATTCTTCTACTGAACACATTCGTGGAACATTTTGAAATGTTTGAATAGCTCCATCATTATACAAGTGTAAACTAGGCTTACCACCCATCGCTCCCGTATGGCAGACACAGCTATTAAAACAGGGTTGCTATGATTAATAATAAAATCCACTTGTTTTGAAGTCATGCTGCTTCTTCAGTTAATAACTTTTCTCAGCGAATTTTCACAACCTTACAATGTTCCACGAATGTGTTCCGAAAAAGAATACCTTTAGAAATATATAGTGTTCTCATGAATTGATTGATGAGGTGATTTTTTAAGGATTTATTTTCAATTTTAACCGATTTTCCATACTAATTTCCATATAAACTTTGAAATTTTTGGAGGATACGTAGACACAAGCGATCGGTACCAAAATTTGCACAATTACTAAGGGCCATAAAAGGAATCAGTGGAGCCTGGTGGAGCTAAAAGTCGAAAATTGAACCAGTCTAATATACATATTAATTGCCATTTTCGATGACCATACGTCGAGCAGAAGTGTCAATTTTTTGCGCTTTTGCTCGAAAAGGTAATGCAAAAAATTTGCACCGTCATCGTAAAGCCGAATTGGTTTCGATGGTGTTTTTATGAGTGCGCAAAAAAACACTGCAGCAAAGGCTCTGTGCTTTGAAATGCAAATCGGTTATTGCACTCTGATTAGCAACCCGATTGGACGAGTGCAATTTTTCGTTTCGGTGCTTACGGGAGCGGAAGCAATGCGGTCAGCACGCTTCGTAGTTGGAATATTTGACCTCCGGAGAGGTTAGCTGTCGGTGCGAAAAAGCACATTTGCAAACACATGCGTTCGCTTGCAGGGCAGAACGGAGCCGTTATTTTTTTGGGTTGCCAAATGACAGTTGTTGGAACCGAACAAGTTTCTGAATCTATAAATTATTTTGGGGCTCAACATAAAAGCTGGGTTGCGTTAAATTACGACGATTGTATAAATATTACTGTCCTGATCTATTATAGAATCCTGTAAATTTTTTATAACGATCGAAACTATAAAAAGATCTTTTAAAACTTTCCGAGAATTTACTCCGTTACTAACTTACTTAATTATTTGCAATGTTATTTTGGTCCACACTATAATATTTTTATATGTTGGTATAACGAGTCAGCTTTTTCACGACAGAGATCACGGTTTTTAGCAACACTTCGCACCGAGGGTCAAATTAATTTATTCCGATGGTAGTTGAATCTTTTTAAACTTAGAATTACCATCTATTTAAGCTCCATCTAAATCATTGTTAATCGAATTTGGATAGTTTAAAAGTACTATATAAAAGGATGAAAATTTTACTTCGATATATCGCTGTAAAACGAAATGTACATTAAACGATCGTATTTTTATATGCAACCTATTTAAGTCAATCTCAGAGTTCTCAGTACATTTTGAAAGTAGTATATTTACGAAAATTAAATCACTTTGATTATATTAAATAACACGGAAAATAATCAAGATTCTTCTTGAGAATTTGTGTATTTTTAACAGTTATGTGCCCAACAAAAAAACACCTTTAACAGGCCAACGTGGGTACCCGGGTACCCACAATTTGAAATGCTCATAACTATGGCTTCCTTTAACCGATTTGGACACTTTTAGATGTTTTGGATTCAGAAACTCGTCCACTTTTTGATTCTGTAAAGTTGAACCGGATGAATGGATCTGGTTCTTGGTAATCCGGATTTTCCGGGGTAATGTTCCAGTACTAGGGTATGATTTGTAAATTTTAATAATGTCCTAGCAATATTAGTATCAAAACTCTTCAAATTGTCTCGGAAGTCTGTTATTTATTGTTACGGGACCCTATGGCAATTTAAAAAATGGAATTGGAATGGAATGGCCACTCACGGCCCCACGGGAACCTGCTCCGGAATGTCCGTTCCGGGATCAAATCACCAAATGGTTCCAAAACCACGAGATACAGCCTACTGATACAATTCCAAGAATTTTGATACCCATATTGCCAGTATTCCATTGAAGTTCACAAATAGTATCCCAGTACTGGAACCTGCTTCCGGAAATCCGGATTCCCGGAAACCGAATGAAGTAACCCGATTCATTTTTACCACGTCCAAAAGCGAATGAGTTTCTGAATCCAAAACACCCAAAAGCATCAAAATCGGTTGGAAATTACCTTAGTTATTGGTATTTCAGTTTTGTGGGTACCCGGGTACCCACGTCGGCCTGTTACGTAGTAAAAAAAATCAGGAGCCCCTCCTAACTCCCTCCCTTACTATATCAACAATATTATTAACCCAAAAGCTTGACTTAGTGAAGTTCTAAGATGTCGCAAAGTTTCGATTTCCAGCTATGGATAAAACATGGGAATTTTATTACTTGAAACCTAAAAAGGTACCCGGGTACCGCGTCGGATACACAACGGTTAAGAACAATAATGATACCTGGAAAAATAGACATTGAAGAGTATTCAACAATCTACTAGCTATAACTTTTAAAGTAAGTAGGATAAGGACTTAATGCTTTCAGCAAAATGATTCACAAAAGCAAGTTCTACAATTTTGTCTTTCGCTAAAAATAAATTGTTTCACAATATCTCGCTTCTAGAGTGGAATTATTAGTGACAACACAGTATGTTGCTCTCTCTAATGACCCATCAGATTTGCTCCTGACATTCCACTCTCTATGTATCACAAAGTATCGACCCACTTGGGGACCATTCATAAATTACGTAACGCAAAAATTGCCCAAAATTGACTCCCCCCTCCCCCCATGTAACAAATTGTCACAAATTTCTTCATCCCCCCCTCCCCTGTTACGTAACAAATTCCCAGAAATTTTTTTTTCTTCGGTGAAAACATGTTACGTAACGATCTAGTTAACTCCCCCTCCCCCCTATGTCACAACATGTCACAACTTGTTGTACCCTCTCCCCCCCCCCCCCCCCTAAAAGCGTTACGTAATTTATGAATGGTCCCTTGTCCAATTGCCATCTCCGTCACTAAATTCCCCAACTCTGTCGTAAATGTCGTGTCAAATTTCACCAAAAATTCGATTGGTTCTTGGGTGGTCTTATTCCGGCTTAAAGTTAAACCACTTAATGTAAATCGAATTGCAAAGGACCTAACGAAACATATTCAGCCATTAAACGAAATTGCAAAAATTAGTGTTGTTTTGTCTGACCTAAAGAACTGGTTTGCTTGGCGATCAGCTCTTCACGTTGGAGTACAGCACATATGTACCTTCACAGGACGTGGAGGTTGACGGTGTGGTTATCAAGTTGAGTTTGGCCGTTTCAATGACCTCGCTTCCGTCTGCTAAAAAATTGAATGCGAGCAATTTTATCGGTTGGCTTTGCTCTGCTTGACCACGTCTGTATTGATAATGTTCGTCTAACTTTTCCCCTCTACCTTGTTCCACAAATCATGAACTACCTTACGGGGAGAGTAAAGTTAATTCGGTAAAGACGGTTTTTTGAAAATTTGTTCTGGAAATAAAGTGAGTGCTAGTATATCTATTAAACTTCCATTTAGTAAAGCAACATCAGAATATTTTTTCCTAAATGTTTAAAATATGGAAAATTCATCGAGTGACGCTAAATCTCAGGAGTGTCCTCGAAAAAAAAGTAAGTTACTTTTTCTATATGAGGAAGGCAAAAACGTGGTTATAGATTTTACCACCAAGTGACTCAAAATTATCTGAATTCATCCAGAAATTTATAGGCAAGGGACTCTGTCATGCGCAGGATTCCCAAACAAAAAATCAAAATCCCGGCCATCCTAAGGTGGAGTTTCTAGCTATTAAAATGATAACATCACCATCCCACAGGGAAGACTCGTTTTTTTTAATCCAAAATTTTCAAAAAGAGACATTTTGGAATGGCAATTGAAAAGATAACAGGACATTTGATGGCCAGAATTAAAATTAAATTTGCGTAATGTGATAGTAACCTGACAGAATAAACATGTGATAATCTGACTTTCATAGTTCCACGATGTTGTGTGAGCATGACGAGTGCCTTGACCAAAAAGGAACGATGTAGTAGGACGGATTGAGTGTAGCACAAATAATAAATGCAATCCATTGACGTCATTTAGGTAAGAAAATGAGGAAGTGCAAATGATGTGCAAAAACCGTTCTTCGGTGCCCTCGTCGTTGCCAGAGTGTAGAATTGAAGTTGTGCATTCCGGCACACGTGGTAGTTTTTCTTGGCGAATATCACGTTTACGCTTCGGAGAATTTTTTTGGATTAATTTTCCTTGTTTTTTTTAACATGTTTTTTTTCGATTATTTACTTAAACAACATCTTGAATTGTTATATTGTTAACTCACGCGAGATATCTGATGCGCTTTCATTGATGACGAGCACTTTCCTCTCACACGATCACGTAATGTTTCGAACGGAACCTTGAATTGTTTAGAGGCTGATCGAATACTGGTGCCATCTCGAACAGATGCTATTGCGTTGTTTATGTCCTCTTTACTTCGTTTTGGCGTTTTTTGCGCATGAAATTATGCACACTTTATTTGTCAAAATAATTCAAATTGACATTATATTACTGACCTATAGTGCCCCAAAGCGTATGTTTTATGTTGATGTCCGTATTTTTTAAATAAAAATATCGCAAAACCAACACAACTATCGTGTTCATTGAATGAAGTTGGGTTTTACGTTTCGAATTCTCCTCATCTGTCCTACGCCACCTTGTGAATAAATTTCAGCGATAAATGTGTTTTATTAGTTTTTAGTCTACGGAAGCTACAATAGTACGCATTTACATTGTCCTGTTTAGATTTGTTTAGAACAATACAACATTCCTGATGTGATGAAACTGGATTGCGTTGACATCACCCAATTTCGGAAAAAGTCACATATTCTCGTCCATGGAACATTACAGCCTGGGCGGTTTACTAATCTTGCCACCCTTTAAAATCAATCGATATAATGTGGATACTGAACGCACTTATCACCTCGAGGTTCATTCATGTACTATCCTCGCTGTTGGAATAGAATTGTCTAAAATAAATTGAACCTTGAAATGAAAATACTTGAGCGACGCTTGAATTTGTTCAATGTCACTCCGGCCTTGCTGTACCGCATTTCCGTATGATACTAGTGCATTCAGCTTGGTTGTTTGATGCTCTTCGAACGTTTTAATCATATATGATAAGAATCATTATGCGATTTCAATTCAAATTTCAGCCATTTTAGCAACGTGCCAAACGATTTCAAAATATCCACGTGGATATCGAGAAGGACGCTCAATGACGAACCAGACGTTTACCCTGCGCCGAATCCTTTGATGAATTTTGGGAATACAACTTGTGGACTGTTTGTGGATTTTAAGGCGGCGTGGGATTCAGTGAAATGAAACGATAGTGCTTGGACATGGCTTTCCGACAAAACTGACGATTCGTATGACGCATAGCGCTCGAAGATGCGATACGAAAATCTTTTGTGCACAGGAGCAGAATGGCTCCGGCATTTTTAGCGTTGATCGCAGAGTAGTAGAAGAGTCGTTCGTGGCTTTTTGAAGGGAGGCTACTGGAGTTTGACCAACTATAAATTCTGACAAGATAAAATACATGGTAGTTGTGGCTGTGTGTATGTAGCCTACAGACGCGCACAAAGCTTGATCTGTACAAATCAATAATAGTCCCTGTTGCTTTGTAAGGCCATGATGAATGAGCGTTGAAGGAAGCAGACACTTGAGTGCTCCGTGCTTCTGAGAGAAAAATTCTGCGCTGCGACATGAAACGAGCTGCACAAAATATACAAACATGATCACTAAAACTTTAAAGGTACTGACTGTACATTTTCACCATATACGTCATACGGTACTGATTATGTTACTCAAGCAGAATCGATTGCTTCGTAGAACAAGTTGAAATATATCGTCGAATGTGATGACGTTTTATACGGCATTCCAGCATCTATAGATAGATGATGACACTATTGAAATAAGGATACATGATCTGCCACCAGGTACTAATGTTTGCGTTATCAAACAAAACAGATGTCAAAATTAGGAGAAGTTGATATCATTAAAGATGATATTTGGAGGAAGTTCTGCCCAGCTTTTTGCAACGGTGTTCGTGTGGAGAAAGCATCCAACAAAACCTATCCCCTCCTACCTGACCATCCAATGCAAATCACTCCAAGGTGTAGCCCGAGAACATTAGTTACGCACCCAAAGCAGATCTCCACGCACCAATTTTGTTATCAACTGGAACACGGAAACCCTTGTGCAGAGGCTACCCAGGAAAATCCATCTGTTACGACCAAGACAGGTACGCCGTTGGCTTATGATAAACCTCAAACGGTTGCTAAAGCAATGGCTGCAGATCGGGCAGTAACAAATACTAACTCAACAACGATCGTGCTGTGTACAACGAAACCAACAGCGAAGCAGCAATGATTACGCCAAAGGTGCCTGCTAAGAAAGCTGTCTATTACGATTTTAATAGAACAGCAATGAGACTCATTCCAAGAACAGTGTCCAGGAAAGACCTTTTCACTACACATACACCACGAAGTTTGGATCGACAAAAGTTTAAATTTTAAGTGATTGCATCATTTTACATTTGAGTTCTGTGTGTCGATAGTACATAGCATAAAAGACGCGCAGATGTACGTTCTATCGAAACATACCTGCGATAAAATCTAGCATTGACATTGAGCACAGATAAACAGGAGCGACACTCCGTTTTCTCAATCGTTCCAGAGAAAGTCAATTTTTGCTATAGTTAATACAGGCAGTTGAAGGCGATACCCACTAAAAAATGCTCTCATGGTAGTAGGCCATGAGCAGCTCGACATGTCTGTTTGTTTGTGCTCATACCTCAATGAGCTACCTGTCGAAACTATGCCACTATAGTAAACTGGTTTTCTCAGACCTCCCGTATCCACCACAGACGTATCGATCGACTCGAAAAAAAGCCGCCACCAGAGCTAAATTTGGAAACCAAATAGATAGTAGTTGATATATTTGAAATGCAGAGGAACCTGTACCACTGAGAGCTCCTCCCCTTCTTTGGTGAATCCCACAGCAGCAGCTGAAACATCCCTTCCCCGAGGGGAAGGAATCTCACCCAAAACACGTTCAGGGTACATAACAAAGCATCAGCTATACGAGTCTTCGTACCTCTCGGTGCTCTGCTAAACCCCGAGGGGGACACGACGACCGCGACAACGCACTTCACGTTGCGCAGTTACATAACCACTTACAGAGCCAAGGTCATTTGCCACCGTGCCGCGCGTTTGACCACTGCACTGCTGCCAGTTGGCTGGGACGGTGATTTTCCGAAAAACAAAAAAAAAATATTTCACACACTGCCACACTCGTGGACTGCATAGCTAACAGATACCACCCGAAAAAAACCGCTGAACTACTGACTGGAAAATATTGTTTGTTTATGCTAAAAACTTCCAACACTATCGCGATCGCCGTGAGGTTCCCACACCGCAGCAGCAGTGCTCACTGTACATAATTGCATCAAAATAATCACCACCACCAACACCAGCGATCGGGTGTGCGTTTGTGCACTGCTGGT
The DNA here is from genome assembly GCF_030247195.1 of Topomyia yanbarensis. Taxonomy (NCBI): domain Eukaryota; kingdom Metazoa; phylum Arthropoda; class Insecta; order Diptera; family Culicidae; genus Topomyia; species Topomyia yanbarensis. The sequence continues at coordinate 8,142,547 of NC_080670.1, read as the reverse complement.
ACGAAAGCTCTGAACCTTTCCAAGAAGAGCAGGTTGCCCAAAAGAATCATGCTTTGGCACCGATGCCGAAACCGATCGGAGGTCTCTCCATCATCAGCCGCAGAGTCAGCAGCAGCAGCATCGACGATGGGTATCCACTTTTACTTTCATTATCTCGGTTAGTAGGTCTCCCGGGAACCTCACACAGCAGTGATCGTGCTATGCTCCGTGGTACGGTACCTGGTTGGTGGAAATTGGATTCGGGTTGGGAAGGGGGTTAATCGAAACGATCGCTTTTACGTTCCAACAATAATTGAGCTGGTCGTTTCTCGATCGGTTTCCCTGGCGACACAACGCGAGATGAAAACAATCAATTGGACTTTTGTGACCAAGGTTTTGTAACTTGATTTCACTACTGGCCTCGGTGTGGGGACCCTTGTCGGAGTACTTCGCGGCGGTAGTGTGTGCCCTAGCTACGAGGGGACATTTAACGGCTGATAATTGATGAGTTATGTAAAGTGTTGGAATTTCTCGCGTTCGTCATACCACTGCCTTCCGATATAGGCAGTGACTTGTTGTCTTTTTGACTGTCAGTGTTTTGACCGCACCATAGAGTGCGGTACCGCCGTGCTTTTGGAAGTATTTAGGCAGATTAGGGCGCACAGACGTGGTGTAACATCCGGGGAAGTGGACTACCGATTGCGAGACCAGTTCCGTGCTGGAAGAGAAAGAGATTGGTATCTATCTGCTGCATCGCTTGCAGTACTGTGTGGGAACAAGCGATTGGTAGCAAGTCGTCGTAGTAGGCCGTGCGTTCTTTAAATTGGGATGTCAGTTTTTTCGGGGTGGTAGCAGCAGGATGGTTAATAATAAATATAGCTCGAAAACGTTTTCAATAGGACCAAAGTACATTGAGAGCCTCTTTATATTCACTTTCCAATTTGTTAATAACTTGAACGCTTTAATATTTTTCGACTAACTATTCACAAAATATGCTACACAAGACCATCGGCTTTCGATATGTACTGGAAAATTGATGGAAAGTTTTATAGTGACGCCGTCAAAAGACAAATTAAGTAAAGACACTATTGGTTTATGTGTGAAAAGGTTTCATTACAACTTTTTAAATGATATATCATAAATCCACTAGTGCAAGATTATTTATCTATTTATTTATTCATCCATTCATGTGTAGACTTCAAAGAATGGTATGACAATAGCTAAGTTGCAGTTTAAATTATTTTCTAGACATGGAGAGGTCAATTTTCTCGCACTTTTCATTATAATAATGCACCATCCTATTGACGGGGCTATTTTTAGCATAGTTTACCCTAAAATATAGTTCTTGGAAAAATTTGCGGGTTCTTAGATACATAAAATTTTATTTGTGAGGGTAACGATGCAGATTATACACGTTGACGAATATGGTCGTTATTAAAATGAAGCATGGCAAATTCGGGGCGTTTTTTGCATGTTTGTATCTTGATGTGAATGCAACGTGCTTTATACGATGGAAGAGGGAATGTCGTCCAGTTTAATTCGCGATGTGCGTACAAAGTTTTTTGAACTGATTCGATGCGCTCTTCGTACAAAACAGAGTATGGATTCCATACTACGCTGAAATATTCTGAAAATTGGTCTGACGTATGTATTGTATAAAGATTTAATTTAGTAAAGGTCTGTAAATTTATAGCTGAAGCGTTTAATAAAACCCAGCATACTATTTAGTTTAGTTATACTTGTGTTTTAATGTGCTCTGAGATTACGTCTGAAACTCTTACAATTTAACGTTTTCCTGCAAGTTGATTTCCTAAGTGTATGTCCATTACGATGCTTGAAGTTGTTCTGCTGAAGGTTATTGAGCTTCATTTTTTTAGGTTAAGGTGGAGTAGACCTTAGCTACACCATAATGTGGAACAGATTGATTTCGTTTGGGAATATTTCAGCGTCTTCGGCATTTCATATTTTCATGAAAACTTTCATGTCGTCTGCATATGGGGAGCCAAAAAATGCTAAAATTCCTGAAATATAAGATTCATAAATCTTTGATCATTGAGCTTCCGCTGTATCTATGTATGTTTATATATATATTTTTTTTTATTTCTGATCTGGAATCCAATATTTTTTCATTGCTTCAGTTCTGAATTCCATGATCTCATTATTTCAGTTTTACTAGGCTGTTATTTCCATTGTCTTTTGTCTAGACTTTTGCCGTTTCTGTTTTCCTCGTGTTGTTTATGTTTTTTTTTCTTGGTCTTTTTCTCTTTTTGTTTTTTTTCCGTATTTTTGTCTTTGTCCTATTGTCAGTTTGTTTTTATCTTTTTGTTTCTTGGTCTTTTTGTTTGTTATGGCTTTTTGTTTTTGTCTTTTTGTTTTTTGTCTTGTTTTGGTCTTTTTGTATTTGTCTTGTTGTCTTTTCGTATTTTTGTCTTTTGGTATTTTGGTCCTTTTGTCTTTATCTTTTTATCTTTCTGGTTTTTTGTGTTTTTGTCTGTTGTCTGTTTTTCGTATTTTTTGTCTGTCTTTTTGTCTCTTCGTCTTTTTGTCCTTGTTTCTTTTCGTCATTTTGTGTTTTTGTCCCTGTCTTTTTGTCTTTTTGGTTTTTCGTTTTTCTGTCCTTTTATCCCTTTGTCTCAGTCTTTTTGTCTGTTTGTCTTTTTGTGTTTTTGTCTGTTTCGTCTTTTTATCTTTTTGCCGTTTGTCTTTTCAACTTTGTCCCTTTGCCTGTTTATCCTTGTCTTTTTATCTTTTTGTCTTGTTGCTTTTTCTTTTTGTGTTTTTGTGTTCTTGTTTTTGTCTTTTTATCTTTTCATCTTTTTGTCGTTTGTCTTTTGGTCGTTTTTTGTAGTTTTGTCTTTCGCTTTGTGTATTCTGATTTTCGTCTTCCGTTCTGCCTCTTGCATTCCTGTATTTTTTACTCCGTCGTCGAACAATTTCTTTGTTTCTGGATCATGTGCAGCAGGTCAGTGTTTCTTAACCTTTTTAGTTTCATTTTGTAATCTTTTATGTCTTAGGACATTTTTTAATTTATTTTTTTCTGCTGTTTTCCTAATTTTTGGGACTTTGACATTCCAAAAATTTTTGCTTTCTGTTTGAACAATCTTCAAATTTTTATCTGATTTTTTGATTTGAATCGTTTTAAATTGATTAGAACCATTCCAATTCTTTAGTTTTTGAAACCTTTTTAATTTTATTTAGGATTCTAGTAGTTTTGTTCTAAGCTCTTTTGCGATTCTTAGAATCTATTCCAAATAGTTTTGAGCTGCTGTTTTTTTAGTCTTTTTTTAGTTTTTGGTCACTTGAACTATTCTCGAGCTGTTTTTATTCTCTTGATATCTAGGATTTTTTCGAGCTTTTTTATAATGCTTTAGGGTTTAAATAGACTTGAATATGCTTTGAACATTTTCTGTGTGTTTTTGGATTATCTGTAAATGGGTTTTGGTTTCTCTTTGGATACTTGGGATCTCGAGCTTTCGAAATCCGGACCTTTCCAAAAAATTTTGAACTTCCGACCTGACTTATTTTAACTCTCGAGCCTACCGTATAATCGAACTTTTGGAGTCCCAAACAATCTTAAAACTTTCAAACATCCCGACTCTTGGAGTTTCAAACTTTCAGGCATTCAGATTCTCAAACTGTTGAAGAGTCCGAGGATTCTTCGCTTTTCTAATTATTATCAGAGTCACGGAATCTTGAACTTTTGTATCATCGGACTCGCAGATTCTCGAACTGTCTTTGTCTCATACTTAATAAAAATGTTTTAATTTTTTTGGACTCGCAGAGGACCTGGATTCTTGATGTCTTGGATTCTTGTATTTTCTAAGGCTTTGGAATCTCGGCTTCTTCAACTGCCGAGCTTTTCAACTCTCGATCTTGGTTGATTACTTGGAATCACTCTCGGATTCTAGTACACTCAGACTCGTGGATTAGTGGTTGTCTTGAGCTCGCGGATTCTCTCTCTCCAACGATCCTACTATCGCACTTTCCATAATCTTTTAGAACTCTTTAGACATGAATTAGATTCGGGAAGCTTGTACACTGACTTTCGTAGTATCGTATTTCTAGATTGTCCTAAAAAGTCCGTTTAGTAGACCCATTTCGAAATTTTTATTATTTCAAATGTGTAAAAGAGCTCCGTTAAACTATTCATTGAGCTCTTCACAATTAATATTTTGCAAGGTCGTATCGATTAGAATACATCCTCATTAAAGCACCGTTTCTGTTTTCATCACACTATTTTTCATGCCACCATTGCTTTTTTACCGGTTGTACTGGATATTGGTTTGGAGATACTAGGCGCAAACCTTGTTATTTTTTTGTTGATACCGGCAGTAATTTTCAAGATAGTGGTTGGCTACTTCACTATATTTTAGTAGCTTATGTTGCGGGCTTTTTGTTGGTGTTGGTTGCAGTAGGTTGATTTTTCTTGAAGTCCTCGGCACATTACCCTTATTATGTGCCGTTTGGAAGAAACAGAACTAGCATGTTGGAATCTAAAGCTCTTTTACAAGACAATGTTACAATGTTCTTTTTTTCAAGTATTCCACTTCTCTGTGTTAAGACTTGAATCTTTTAAGGTGTTTGGGTCTAGTGCGTGGTGTAGACGAACTTCAATTTCATCGTCATCCGTATATTCAAGGATTTTAGTTTTAACGTTGTCATGTTCGACACCGTGTTACATGTTGTTCTTCACAAAGAAGTTTTCTGCCTGAGCTTAACTTGTCAAACGTTCTCAATGCACAATTTCTCACGTGGTGTAACTGTACGTATTTCTCTTCCTTAAGTTAAGTCTACATATTCACTTCACAGTAACTGTTCTACCTCATGTACTGTAGATCTTACAGGAGTTTGCTTGAATTGAATCGAAATTGTGTTTTCTGTAGGTGGTTAATTTCACTGTGCAGCCGAAGGCGACAATACAGTACTATTGATGCACGTAATAAAGAAGATGAGAAGCTAGCTTGGGTGGTATTCACGTTCCAAAAACGTGATGTTGACAAAGCATTGTGAAATACTGAAGCACGAAAATGACAAATTGCGCATCGAAAAAAAAATGAAAAAAATGTCGAATGGAAAATAACCGTAGTTTTCAGTAAGAATATGAAAATAGCCCGGCTTTAACGTATTGTCGGGTACTGATGAGACGAAGTCGAACGCAGATTCCACAATGAATTAAAAAAAAATATCGTCAGTTTTACCTCGGTTGTCTGTGAATCAGTAAGCAGTCCAAAATTGGTAGTACTTCCGACAAATTGTTAGGTCTGGCAACCCTGCATGCCACAACATTGGTAACCGTAATTAACACATCAGCACAGCTATCCACCGCTAGATGGCAATAAGTTTTTTTTATCGACCTAAGAAAAAATCCACTTGTGCTGAGCGAACGTTCGAACACTGAGTCATGACTTTGGGATGCATAGAGGAATTTCAATATCGCATGTCAATGAATGAACGGTCGCCATTTTCCCAAGAGAAACTATAGCAATTCATTGTCGCTGAGATGCCTTCAACTTTAGGTACTCTATTTCAGTCATTTTTTGCAATATTCGGCACCGATTACTTCATAACGAGAAACCCTGATCTTCCGGTTGCCGCTTTATCCAACGTCCGACCAATCGGCAACAATCCACCCTGCACCCAATTAGCCAAATATATCGGTTAGTCGGTGTGACCAATGCAACCATGAATTAATCAACAACACCGAGGAGCTTTTCAACTTAAAAAACAAACAAAAAAAATAAACTTGTAGAAAATATCAACACTGAAGACGATGGTGAGATGTTTTCTCGCGAGCGTACATCGCGACCCTGATTTGTGTTCAGTGTTGTGTTTGTGTAGTATCCACGCGCGCCGCCTGCTGTGTTGCTGCGGTCGGGGAGGTATGTCAGTAGTCCAGTCCTAGCCCAGGGTGGTGCCGACCGTGGCGTTGTGTAAACTCGGACGAAGTGATGCTGGCGGACGGACGTGTTTGGTAAACTTGAATAGGAAAACGCATGCAGCAATAACCACTGGAAGTTGCATTGTTTTTGTTGGCTTGATTCGTGTTATGATAGCCTTCGAATGGGTGAATTGCATTTTTACCGAATAATTGCGGACAATGCTTCAATATTCTAAATGATGTTTTTATTTATATTAAATTTGAGGGTACCATGGCACGTCGTGCTATTTTACGATGCAAACGCACCAAAAAATTCCCCAACAAACCTGTTGCATATATCAGCACCTCCGACATCAGTTTTTCGCCCCGAGCCGTGTGTGTCTGGTCTGGAATATTTCTGTCTAGCAAAAAGCCGAAGAGGAGTGATAAAACAAGCTTCGCGTTACGCGATAAATCATTCGACTTAAGTATGAGCTTTTTTTTGCTAGAAATAACACACCAAGGGTGTTGAGCCCAGTCTTACTCTATTCCGTATAGTAACCCCTATCCGTTTGAAATTGTTGTCTAGATAGACTTCTTTAACGCATGAGTGACAATCGGGATGCTCGATTCGAATCATCGTTCTACTCCAAAACGAGAATTTCAAAATTTTCACGTAACTTCTGTCATTCGTATTAAAGAGTTTATGCAGACGAATTACCGAAATACTGTAACATCGTCTCTAACACGGTCAAAATGAACGATTGACCCTACAGTGTCAACCGATCTTAGAGCCGCTCTAACCTCACCCATGCACCCGATCATGTACCTCTCGCAATTGCACTCATTTTGCATCGCGTCGATCGCGCACCATCATTCACATCTATTGGTGGTGAAGCGTAACAGTTAGCTGTGCAGCAACAGCAGGCGTTGCAAGTCTATCAAAAATTGATCAAATGCAAGCGTTCTTTTTGCTGTTGTTTATCTTACGCCAAATGAGTGTCACCAGTGACTCTCACTCTCACACTCTCTCACTTTGTTTATGATATTATTTTTGTTGATTTGAAACAGGGCGATCATTAGTAGACTCGAGTCGGGTGAGAACTGCCGCCCATGAGTGTCACTCCCTTCTTCTATAACCCGCTGCTAGAGTTTGTGTATGTGTGAGTGTTTGTGTTTGGCACGATATGTCTCCACATCGCCGTTCAATCGGTCGTGCCGTACCTATTTGATTGGGGACTCTCGCGTACCGTCGTCGTAGTCGTAGTCGTCATCGTCGCCTGTGCACTAGCCGTTTAGCTCAAGTTTAGTTTAGTAAACTTTCAATTGTCAGCGTGTTCGGATCGTATCCCCTAGAGTTACAGTGCTATAGTTTCGCGGCGCGGTTTTCCTGTCCACAGTCGTTGTGCATTTCAAGAAGGGGGCAAACGCAACACACATGCTTATCGCGTATGTGCTGGGAACCGTGGGGGATAAATAGAACCAGAGCTAGAACCTACCGTGGCAGTGCGTGTACTCCGGAGAAACCAGGCGGGAGCTCTCCTGGTTGAAGTTTTTTTTTCCATTTTGTCCGTGCAAGGTTGCTGTGATCGATCATGTTGAAAGTGTACTGAACCGTTCGTGAAAAGTATTGCTTTTATTTTTTGTTTTTGTAGTGGGTCATCGTGCAATCTAGTTTGTAACCGTTTCGTCGAGTGCCATGTGGAGTGATTTGTTGCCAAGAGGCACAGTTTAGTCTCGTTTCGGCGTGCCCGTTAGGGGAAACGAAACTTATCGTTTAACTGCCAGAAAACTGCATCGAACCAGTGCATGTAAACAGCTGAGAGCGTTAATCATAATTAGTATAGTTTAGTGCCAGTAAGTAGTGCGAACTGCCATTTGGAGGATATAGAAGAGGCCGTATCTGGGGCTCTGAACCTACGCGAAGTCTTCCAAGCAAGCCGCAAATCGACAGTTGGAGACCAAAGGTGAATATCGCTAGCGACTTTCGGCACCGAATGGTGCTGAAGAAGATAGTTTGGACATTGCCGAATGGGGCTACGCCACCACCTTCCCCATGTCCACCACCTCTCATCACCAGCAATGTGCGGGTTATGTAACCTCTGATGGGGCAGGTTTTTTTTTTATTTTATTTTTTCGTTCGCTTCGCTTTGTAAATCTCCAAAATTCGAAGATAAAACAAAAACGAAATCGACTGCTCGGCTAATGAGACGCGGGATGGAGGGAACTGAAGAGCTTGAGGGGCCGTTTGGCCAACTCGAGATAGAAAGGGAGGTCGAGTGACGTGATCGGATGATGATTGTGTGTTTAGTCGCAAAAATTAGGTCATACACCTCGGCATAGCGCGCACAGCAGCAAACCACGGGGACTGCTACGGTTCGGGATTTTGTCGCGCGCGGGATTGACTGATAACGATATAACGTATGATGATGATAACAACAGGCGCGTTAAGTTCCTGCGGAACATTACGAAACGTGAAATCAGTGGTGCTCCAGCTAGATAACCAAATTGGACATTCGATGGAAGAGGGTTTTGGAAGCGAATTTCGGCGGGTTCTTATCGCGTCTGCGATGAGAAATCGTGCAAATGGACTGGTACTTATCGGGATTAGCCTGTTTCTGGTTTCGAATCCGGGTGATTTTTCGGGCCCAACGGCAGGTGATGCTTGTGTTGTAGCTTTTCGGGTAAAGTGCAACAAAAATCACTTCATATAATTTGGCCGTAGTTTCGGTGAAAAAAGATCGTTAAAAAAATTGCGATATGGAGAGTGTTGGTCTTTTCAGTCAATTTCTATACAATAGTGCAATATTTGAACATTTTTCTAATTTTTTTTAGCAAAATATTTAAAATTGGGTATGTGACAGTAAATCTTTAGCAGGCATTTTGAAAAATGCTGTTTACACCATAACTAAAAATCTCTGGGCAGACGTACACGTACACCTGCTATTTAACAATGTTCTTTGTTTAATTTAGTACATTTTAAAGAAAAGGTTCGAATTTTTGTAAAGTTTGATGGGCTTCAAGGACATCACTGCAAAAATTACAGAAGTTCTATGTAGCTTAGGCCAGTTTTACGAACTTCAGCAAAGTTGTTTGTGTGGGCACTACATACAAATGAAGTCTACAAGCTTCAGGGACGTTCTACGAATTTTTAGAAACATCAGAGAGATTTCACACATTGTGTTTAGAATTCATCTCATCAGACCTACTTGGAGGTTAGACAACAAATTAAAAAATGACACAATTTGTATGTACAGTTAAAATGACAGGTTGTAACTGATGTCCCAGAAGTACGAAAGTTTTTGTTATCGTTCATTTTTGATAGAGGCAATTATTATTTGTCAATGGTTTTATTTGCTTCTAGCTTTGGCTTGAGAAGAGGTAAATCACATTGTTGCACTTTTCTATTACTATTAATGCAGTCATCTTCGGGTCCTGGAGGCTTCTGATATCAATATGTTAATTTCTTTGGGTTCCCTCATATATCGGCTAATCTCAGCGTAACTCTGAATAGATGTGAGTGGTTGGGCTACCGTTCGTAATCGATCTGATGGTGTTGACGACTATGTACTGGATTTATTACAGTAGATCGAATTTTTCATGACGGCTTCTATGTGGGAATGCCGTAGGATTTCTTCCGATTAGAAAACTGGAACGGCATTCACGTCACGTTGCCTACGAAACTAATGTTTCCTATTTGGCGTTGTAAACTCGGTTACCCAGGCCGAATTTCGTGTGTGATGCAACTGCTAATGTTTCCTATTTGGCGTTGTAAACTCGGTTACCCAGGCCGAATTTCGTGTGTGATGCAACTGTGTAAACGAGACTTTCGTAAGTCTAAGCTCCATTTTCATCTGCAATAAATGTTCCTCCTAATGGCAAAATTTAAAATCAACAACCACTATGTTGAGCAGGATTCTATTCCCACTTTACTACAGTGCCTCACTCATATCAAACAACAACAAACAGACAAACGACCACCAAAGCAACAATGAAAGTATCAGTGCCTTATCGTTTATTTTCGATAGAGGCAATTATTATTTGTCAATGGCTTTATTTGCTTCCAGCTTTGGCTTGAGAAGAGGTAAATCACATTGTTGCACTTTTCAATCAATTAATGTAGTCAACTTTGGGTCCTGGAGGCTTCTGGTATCAATTTCATTAATTTCTTTGGTTTCCCTCATATATCCGCTAGTTTTCAGCGCAGTTCTGAACAGATGTTAGTGGTTGGGCAACCGTTTGCAATTGATCTGAATGGTGTTGACGACTATGTACTGGATTTATTACAGCGGATTGAATTTTTCATGACGGCTTCTGTGCGGGAATTTCGTAGGGTTTGATCCGATTAGAAAACTGGAACGATATTCACAGCACTTTGCCTGTGAACTGCTATTGTTTCCTATTTGGCGTTGTAAACTCGGTTACCCAGACAGAATTTTGTATGTGATGCAACTGTATAAAGGCGATTTTCGTAAGCCTAAGCTGCACTTTCATGTTCAATAAATGTTCCTCCTAATGGTGAAGTTTAAAATCAACAATCACTATGTTGAGCAGAAGTCTATTCCCACTTTACTGCAGGGCCTCACTCATCACGATCAACCATCAACAAACAGACGAACTATCACCAAAGCAACAATGAAAGTAACAGTGTCTTATCGTTCTTTTTCGATCGAAGCGATTATTATTAGTCAATGGCTTTATTTGCTTCTAGCATTGGCTTAGGTAGAGGTAAATCACATTATTGCAGTTTTCTTTTACTATTAATGTAGTCAACTTCGGGTCTTGGAGGCTTCTGGTATCAATTTCATTATTTTTTTGGGTTTCATTATATATCAGCTAATTCTTAGCGCAACTCTGAACAGATGTAAGTGGTTGGGCAACCGTTTATAATCGATCTGATGGTGTTGACGACTGTACGTTGGATTTGATTACAGTAGATCGGATTTTCCATGATGACTTCTGTGTGGGACTCTCCGTAGTGTTTCTTCCGATTACAAAACTGGAACGATTTTCACATAACATTGCCTGAGGACTGATAATGTCTTCTATCTGGTGTTGTAAGCTCGGTAACCCGGGTAGAATTCCGTGTGTGATACAACTGTATAAAGGTGACTTTGAACTCCATTTTCATTTTCAATAAATGTTCCATCCAATGGCAAAATTTAAAATCAACAACCATTCACTCATCACGCTCAACCAACAAACAAACATCCAAATAATCACCAAAGCAGCAACAATGAAAGTAACTGTGTCTTACCGTTTACATTCGATCGGGGCGATTGTTATTTGTCAACGGCTTTATTTCCAAATATGGATGGATATTTTTTTTTGAAAGCTGACCTCTCCCAAAGAGATATGAGGAACCCAAAATGTATGCGTTGCAGGAGACGCTATAAAATACAGCGCAACCTCCGAAACGTTCATTTAAAACATTCGATTATTAGTGGATACTTTAGTCTAATTAGGCAAGCGAAACAAATTCAGAACGTGGATATCAATACCCGCTGGAGCTATCAGTTTCCGAGCAGTAAAATCGACTGTTTCAGGTGCAATTAATCACCGTCAGTTGAAATTTGTTATCAGAAACAGCGATGATGGGAATTGAGTGTAGAGTCAAACGCTGCCTAAACCCCAATATATCCTAGCAAAACTCGCCACCTCTCAGTGGATCCAGGTCCCTCTCCCACTGACCGGCAATGCTTAGTATTATCCATAATTGTACACACGTTTAGCCCCTGAGATGAAAGGCGACAGGTCCTACTGTACATCCAATTTCAAGAATACCTGTTCATTAGACGGCCCAACAAAATACGGATTTTTGAATACTCAATTGACCCACCCGAGAGTCGATTCTTAGTCCCACCAGGAGTGTCTGCTCCAAATTTGAGCCAAATCGAACAAGTCTAGCCTAGCCGAATCAACGCGTTCGAAGTTTGTATGTGATTTTTCGTCAATTTACATGGAGAAACCCCACTAACTTCTATTTTCCCCTACTAGGAGGCTCTATATACATCAGTTAATCACTGCAAGTGAAAATAAGAAAGATATTTCCTGCAACTGCACTGGATCGAGGAAGTGTCTAACTGATCCCTAAATAATTTCTACGCCAATTCCAGCCATTGTCTATTATGCGGTTGAGCAGGCGACTTTCGCATCTGTATCGAAAAGCAGAAGTGGTCGAATTTCAAGAGGAATTTTGTGCCACCGAACCATGCGATTGTTCCCTGCTGCCATATACCAAAACTGAGCAATTAAATGCCAAAACTGACATAAAACTGCCCTTTCTTAAGAACACTTTACGTCTACTGGTTACAAATTAAACAATTTTCAAAAGTTGTTGAAAAATAAAAAAAAGAAGTTTGGCAAGCGAATTGCGCTTGTGACTGGATCGGCAAAAATGGTCAATTGATAAACAAAAACGCTTTCTCACTTCTCATGAAAAACTAAGAGTGAGCGTTCTTTTGCATCTGAACGGGCAACATGGCGACCGTGTCATATTTTGACCGGATCTTGTTTCTTGTGAGCAAACCAGCTGATCCACCAGACAATAATGATTGAACATTTGAATTCCTTTCCAAGTTAGCCGATATAAATAAGGTATTCCACCTTCCATAACATACCAATTAGTATTATTGAGAAAGCCAAGAGTGACAATAAACTTTGAAATAAAAAAACCTATAAATATGGCAACTGACTTGAAGACCTCGATAAAGGCTCGACTTAGATCACACATTCCACTACTCGCCGCTGCTATCTGCGCAAAACGCGCTCACTCGTAATTTCCCGATTAATCCAGTGACTGGGGTTGGCAGTAACTTTTTGAACACGGAAATATTGTTCTCGACGGCACATTAGTTAAGCCTGAATCCGTGAGAAGAGTCGCTTGCCGGAAGGCAGTTCATTCATTTTGCTTGTTTACGACGAAGTTCGAACAGGTTTTGCGCTGCTCATGCAAAACAAGCTCGTATAGAACAGAATTGATTTGCAATCTGTACTTTGAATAATGTGAGGCATTCAAACCTATCATCATGCTCTGAATGTTAAAGTAGTTCTCTATCATTTTATTTATTTTCCATTGACAGTTGACAATTAAATCTTGAATGGAATGATTGAAAATCAGCCTGCTCGGCGCTACACGGTCAACTAACGGGTTTTGAAAAATGCGTTCATTCTTACTAGAGGTTATGTAAGAAGAGTGACGAAACTGTCAAGTAAAAGGGACAATTTGTGCCAGTGTCATTCTACACGACAAAGCGACCTTTCAAATCCGTGGATTTGTGAAGTCGTTTGCTCGTTTTCGTAATGACACTGACAGATAATTATTGTTCCAATTCAGACAGTGTCGCCATTACTCCATTACATACACTTCGATTCTAGCCATTCGCACAACGGCGAACCACTCGCACCGCGCCCCATCCAAGGATGCGATGACTTTCGATGACACCGAAACGACGCTCGCGAAAAAAGAAACAAAAAAAAAATAAAACTTCTGTTCACAACACCCCAAAGACAGCAACACTCATAATCACTGCAAATATTCAAAAAGCATAGCCTCCTCGAATGAATAACCTTTGAAAGTGCGACTTTATATGTATATAAATATGTGTATAGAGAGGTAAATACGAAACGGTGCCGGGTGACTATGACGAGATTGCGCGCTGGCAAAACACCGGCGAGGCGACGACGACGGTCCCGCCGAACGCCTCTTAAAATAGATTCCAATCGTGTAAACGTGCTAACGGATAGCTAATGGGTTCCAAAAAAAAAAGAAAAGAAAAGAACAGCCGCCAGGTCGCGCTTTCGGACTTACAGATTTTTGCGTCTGCGTTTGGATAAAGCGGCAAACTTCTCAGCTGATTTCTTCTGCTGGATACATACTTTAATATATGAGTGTGCAGCGCACAACCAACCGATCCGATCGAGCGGAGGCTAAAACTAACAATTGTATAATTGAGGCGGGGTTCCGTTTGCCTCCCTTCTCAAATTCTCCCCGATCCTATCCGCTGCTGAACGGTGTGTGACCAAGTGCAGTCGCATGCGTTGATCACTTAAATGTGAGTGGTAGTGATAGTGGTCGTAGTATTTAATAGTAGTAATAAATAATCATCGTAACCGTGTCGATGAAGAAGAAGATGATGATCTTCGGGCCGGTGAGGCAGCTTTGAAAGAAGAAATTGAACTGGCCAACCTTGGATTATGGTTGGACGCAACGTGGGTCTTACAAATAGAAAAGAAAAAAATCAAAGGCTACAGGTCATTTGAACCGGAGGGGCCCCAAGCCAATAGTCGGAGATGGTCAATTTTGTTTCAACTTTTTGCGTATGACGGTCACTAACGACGGCCACTATTGATAGTTGTTTTTTCTATAAGCTGGGTATTTGCTTGCTGCTTGGTTCGTTACAATTTGGATAAATCAATCAGGCGGTCAGTGAGATTATCATAATCATATTTTTTTCTGGGACGTGTCATCATATCCCAGAGACAGCATAAGAGTTAATGCTTTGGGCAGGAGTCTCGAAGGTTGCGGGTTCGAATCTTGCCTCTGGGGGAATTTTTTCACATAATTGATTGCACTTCACTCACCATTTTGATCTGTTTTCCCCGTTAGATATCACCAAAAAGTTCATCTAAGGAAGCAGTTGCGGAAAAAATGATGCTACAATCATAAACGGGTACCGAGTTCACAATCGTATTTCACAAGAAAAAATGCAAAGAAAAACAGTCGGCTATAAACAATATTAATCAGTGATCAAAAATTGACCAAGTAAGACTGTGTGTAAATCGGTAAAACTTTTTATTAAAAAAATAAATCAGTTGCAGTTTACACAGCCTTTCGGCCACTTTCCTCGCCAGTATGCGTTGAATTGCATCTCGCTGACAACTGTCTTTCGCGCCTTCATGAGTTTCCACTTGACGATTGCCCAATATGTTTCGTGTTGGGAGGGTTCTCGCCTTTGGGCACCACAACCTGGACGTTGTTCGCGACATACCACTCCACGACTTTTATCCCGTAATCCGGCCAAAATAGAACTGAACAATTGTGCTGCTTGAGGACTGGCAACAGATGGCCTGCCATACGAGATATTTCTTCACGAATATCGACAGCTTAATGTGTTTGAAAATCTCTGCCCCCTTTTTTCTTCCAGTCGACGTACAATATTCCTATCTAGAAAGCTATCTAAATCCTACCTTGACGTAGGTTTCGCCATTGTGCACCACGCAATCAAATTTCGTCATGTACAGCTTCTGACCGACTCGTTTTCCCTATCGTCACCACCGATTTGAAGTCACCACCTTCTTGTAAATCGACACTCCAAGCTTGCATGCGACATCTCGGAAAACGACAAACATTGAATATATTGACACCATTATGAAAATAAAGGTGGTGGCTCCATCGTTCACCAGAAAAGAAAAAAGGACAAAGTAGATGAGCAGTGTTGACACCTGCGCCTACGTAACGGGAGGACGACAACCCACCAGACTCTTCCATAGGTGTCGCGAAGTCGGAGTTTTTGAAGTGTATTAGGCTTAGATTTCGCTCCAAGCAAGCGATGCGACCTGTAAACAATAGTTCCTTATCTAGTTGTTCGAGTACCCAATCATTCGAAAAAGAAAAGATCTTGTTTGGTTTTTGAGGTTGTTTTTAAACTCTGGGTAGCCGGCTACCGAGAGTATCGTATGTTTTCTTAACGACAATTTGAACTTTGAACAGCCGGTTCTGGGAGTGATGCCTAGAAAAACTTATCATTATTGACTGGATCGAGTGGAAACAAGAGATAGGAGACTTGTGAGAACTATGTTATATCACCGTTTAACGATCAAAGATGGCGGCTTCCGGTTACCACAGAACAATTAAAACCATTTTCATTTGAAAGGAAGTGGTTAGCAGGACTGAAATTGATGAATGGCGTCATTTTCAAAACTAAGATGGCGGCTTCCAGTTATTACAAAACAGTGAAAACCAGCATCAATATGAGTCTCATTTGAAAGTGGGTGGTCAGCAGAAGACTAAAATTGATGATTGACGCCACTTTCAAATCAAAGAAGGCGGCTTTCGGTTACCACAGAATAAAAACCATCATCAATATGGGTGTCATTTGAAAGAAGGTGGTCAGCAGAAGACGGAAATTGATGATTGACGCCATTTAAAAATCCAAGAAAGCAGCTTCTGGTTATCACAAAACAGTGAAAACCATCATCAATATAAAATTCATTTGAAAGGAAGTGGTTAGCAGGAGACTGAAATTGATGAATGGCGTCATTTTCAAAACTAAGATGGCGGCTTCCGGTTACCACAAAACAGTGAAAACAAGCATCAATATGAGTGTTCTGCAGAAAACTGAAAATGATGATTGATGCCACAATATTACGACAGAACAATGCAAACCATCATCAATATGGGTGTCATTTGAAAGAAGGTGGTCAGCAGAAGACGAAAATTGATGATTGACGCCATTTTCAAAACTATACTGGCGGCTTCCGGTTATCACAAGACAGTGAAAACCATCATCAAATCCGTTGGAGACATAACCAAGTTGCTCGGTGTAAATAGAAAATTTGTCTGTCGATGTAAGCAACGATTTAAAGACGGAAGTGGACGTCCAGGATCGAAAAGGCCTCATTCTACACGGACAAAGGTATTGATTAAATACGTCGCAATCTGGGTGTTTTTGTAAAAAGCTTTTTTGTCAACGTTTTTTTCACGCAGGATTGTTTATTCCCTTTAACTTTTTTCTTGTATAGTTTTGCTGTACAAATACGGAAATCGAACAAAACAATTTTGAAAGCGATGCATGCATGCTCATTTCCAAAGATAGCACCGCCTATGAAATACCCAATAAAAATAGGTGACAAGGGACGCGGACGAAATTAGCTGAGCCCCGACCGGCTGGTTTGCCACCTATTTTTCGGGTGAAGAATTTTGGGGCGACACCTGGTAGTCGCTAGTCGCTGGTAAAACGCCAATTATTTGAATATGCTAATTTTTCTTATTGCCGTATTTTTTTCACTTTTCGGATTGATTTTTTTTCTCTGAAAAGCCATTTTTCACTATTTTTAGAATTTACACTGTGTTCCTAGATGTTTTCTGTGCACTTTTATTGCCCTTGCATCGGGAATCGACGGCCCGTAATGCGAGGTAAAGATATTTTTTCATTTGCCGGAATTCGATTTTCACAAACTGTCACCACTCGCGTCAGTCAAAAATATGCCGAAAATGCTTTTATAAGCCACTTTACTTTCTATAATCGTTGAATTGCACCCTTATTGACACTTTCGATAACCGGGAGGCAGTAAACTGCGACGAAAATGATAAAAATTAACCGACTCGAAGGGAGCTCTACAAGAGTCAACCGCTTGCGACGAAGATACACACTCGAATCAAACGCTCGAGCCGTTTGCGATGATACAAAAAGACGAACATGCAATTGTCCACGCACAACTACGTCCAAGATTTTGCGAACGCGATGACCCCCCCGATAACTTAGTGAACGCTATAACACTTATAATCTGATTAATACGATTTCAAGCGCCCACATATAATCGCTCATTCCCGTGTGATCGTATAGTGCCCACGACTGCACATCTGAACCCTACACTCAATATCAAAAATCAGAATCATGGCACACTGCAATTGGCCTTGTGCGGTGTGTAAGTAGGTTACATTTCCCATTTCATCTGCCATTGTAGTGAGTGATTCAACAGCTTCTGTAGGACAACTCCTCAAAAAATTGGAGGGGTTGGATGCATTGATCCCAGCTTCCAAATTTTCTTTTGAACCCGTTCAGAAATTCTAGCAAAATCATCTAAGACCTTCTGTCGGTCGTCCCATAAACAAAACTCGGTTGCATGTAAATGACTGAGCTGAAAATAGGAAGCTATCGTCCTTGTACACTCTTGAATGTCTAACGACAATAGGGTGGCTCATGCCTCCTGCCAACAAAAAGGATAGCAGTAAGGTCTGTCCATGAGACACAGAATGGTTATATGCGAATTAAATGCGTAGCACGTTCCCTCCGGACACAGGAAGCACGTTCCGGCAGACAGATAGCGTTTTATTCCGACCGGTGGAAACTGTTTTTCTTGCTACTACACAAGACCACCAATTAGAGTGCTTTCTTATCCCGAACAGGAAGCGTGATAGGGTGCTGGTGATAAGCAATTCAAAAGGAACGATAGCTTTTTGCTGGGTTCGATGATGGTGTGAGTCAAATACAAAAGCCAAGAGAAGAAAAAACGATCTTTACATTGCGTCTCCATCGCGCCAGAGCCCTGGAAAACCACGCGCCTCCAGAAAACAGTCAAAACCTACACCCCAATAATTATGCAACCCACCCAACCACGGCATTCTCTTTGTTCGCACAGCAAGCGCCCTCTTTTCCAATCCAACTCACAAACGAGTCAGTAAATCCAATTAATCGAATTAGTTCTACACGTTGGCACCAGCGTCGGTAGCAACCCCCGAAACCACGCGAGCTCACGCCACCGCAGCAGCACGCGACAGAATACGTCCGTTGGAAGAAGGAACGGGACCGAAGGGAACAGAGGTCAACAAGTGCTGCGACCACGGATAGACACAGACAGGCATGCCCGACGTTCTGATATAATCAACCAGTAAAAAAGAGGTGTGAGGAAAAATCAGATGGCGCCACACACTCTCGCGCCTGCTTTGATGGTGGCGCTGATAGCCGAGAGGTCTGTCGATGGAAGCGGTTGGAAAGTTTGTGACTTGTTCGAAAATGTCTGAAATTGTTGAACAAGCAAAACCAATTACGGAGAAACGATATTTTGGAGAATTTAAGCATTGGTAAAACTTACTAAAGACGATCGAAGTTCAATTTTAATTGTTTCAAGGTTTTATTTGCTCCGGTTATTTTCATTGATCGAAAACGCTAAAAAAATCCTTCTCTTCTCTTTTTCACAATTCTTCTTTATCCGAACGCAATGTCAGCTAGGATATTCAGGTAGGAATGTAGGTCGCCTTGAGTTGGGGGAGTGAACCGCTCGGAGAACACAAGTTTATTGTTATTGTTTGACCGTTGGAGCAATTCGAGTGGCGGCTACTAGTTTAAGGGTAATCGTTAAATTTTTCGGCAAATGTACTCTCAACAACTGCCGACTTGAGCTGCTGGTGAATAACTTTCATGCTATACAAATGATTTGTTGGTGCAAATATTGAAATGCTTATTCGCACTAAGCATCAAACTTGTCGTTCGCCTGAAATAGACTTTTATGCGATCATGTTCCAATCTAGGGCATCAGCAGTTTTCGATTGGATAGAAGAAAAAGTCACTTTCTTTCCAGTGCCCCTTCTGTTCCGAACAAGGAGACCTGCCTTTGGGCAGGCGATGTGATGATATGGTTTCAACCAGTGGCATAGCCACGAAGAGAAACCGAAACTATATAAAAAGTAATCACGGTGGAAATGGAACAGTCACGTGCTTTTTGAAGTTTCAGCTGAACGGCAATCGATATATATATATATAGTTATGTCAGAACAGTCTATTGGCTTCTGCTTGAAAGCTTGTCATCGAATTTCGACTGTTATCTAACGACCAGTTTCCGATTAGTTCCACCCATTGCCATCGTCGCAAACTGAACGACACCGATTGGTAGGTCCTCCTCGAAAAGCATAAAACTCATCAATCTCCCAAACGAACTTTCACTTTTCCGCACCTTCTCAATAGTACAAACAGACAATCGTCAGGCTCTACCTAAATGGATTAACCCCCGATTCTTGGCATCAATGAATTCCACCATTATGCGATACAATTGGCTAAATACACCCACCAAAAACGCGAGTGTGAGCGCAAGGGAGACACCACCAAAAACAGCAAGTGACAGCATCGTACCGGCAGTTCACGTTCCAAACTGACCCCGAAAACAGAAACAAGCAGCGAGTTGTTATGTAACCTGTTCTCCTTTGCTAACCCAACACGGTGGTGCGAACGCAGATATGCGCGCATACATACATACACATTCCCACCAGCGACGACGCTCGTCGTCGGTTGGGATTTGCCCTGCGGCAGAACAAAACCAAAAACGGCCGCCAGTTTGTGCTTATGTATTTGCTTCTTCTTAGTTTCTGCTTTCGATTTTTTTTTGTGCTCGAGAAGGTGAATCGAAAGTACAATCTGATCTGCGAATTTTGTACGGATTCAGCGGTTTCCAGGAACCGAACCAGCGATTTGCTGTTTCGATTCGAGGTTTGTTTTGACAGATTGACAAATTGACAGATTAATCACTTTCACTGCACTGACGAATTAAAATTACACGAACACTCACACGAAAGTTAGTGTAGCATGAGGGCATCGCTGGATTTCGACACGTTGATGTCTACGTCCCGAAAGAAAAGCATCGTCGAGAATGTGAAGACTAACCGGTCCATCCCAAAATAGCCGCCGCTAGTTTTTAGACTGACCTTCCCTTACTCGTCTCTTCCTTGCCGGGCCGATCTGCGCCGCCTCCCCATTCTCATCGATTCCCCTTCTGGTTCTCATGCCAGAAGGAACTCAGCTAGTAAAGACTCTCACTCACACTCTCACTGATCGTACTGATTAAGCTCTCTCCCGCAAGACATGCCCATTGATGACATCATCAACGGTTACACCTCGCTGCTACCCGTTTAGCAATGATGATAAACCATATGGCGGCGATGAAAAAAAAAAAAAAAGGAAGAGGCCCGTCGAGATCATCACGGACCATGTGATGAACGTGTTGAACTTCTCCTCCTCCTAATCCCCCTCGTGTAAATATAGCGCGCGTGTGACGAGAGGAGAATGTTTGACGACGTCGTCCGAATATTTACTCTTGCAGCAGACCGACGAAAAAAATTGCCGCAGTTTATGTGTCGTTTAGTCCCCTCCGTTGGTGGACCATGTGACAGCTTTGTTACAAGCCGGAAGATTTTTATAGTAAAATAACCACGTGGATGTTATTGTTATTTTTTTTTTTGCATATGCCAGGCAGACAAATCTGTGGATTAGGATTCGGATCAACATCTGAAGCGAATTGAATCGCAAAAATGTGTGTTTGAATGCTTTGCTATTTGTAATCGTTTGGCTTTCACGAAGAGCGATAATATATCAAATCTTTATCGAAGAGAAAAAAAATCAAAGGCTTCAAGTGGCTTCTTTCGACAAATTGTCCGATGCGGAACGACCGTTATTATGGAACAAATATTTCGAAATGTAATATTTTTAGCGAGCACATTTTTCACTCGGGTGAGTCCAGAGGACCTAGTCTAACGGTCATGTCACCTAGTGACGATAGGGAAGATTCCTTCTTGCACCTAGGTGTCATGACTGACGGTATGGGACCTTAGCTGTGTTTCCGGATATTCTTTCGAGCAAAAAATTACTGCGCACAGCAGGGTCCTACGAATGCATTTTTCTGCTGCCTGTTGAGAACCTTTTTCTTGGCGGTAATGTATTAGCTGTGTTATCCACCACAACTTGGGCCCTTTTCTCTAACGTTATCGTTCACGTCCATGCACTGAACGGTACAGCTTTCATGATATTCGAAGTTCTTATCTGTTTCATGCTCATACGGGTCGCTGTTGTAAATCCGTATTTATCGGCATGTATTGTGCTGGTTCATGGTTTGGAGACACAAAACCAATCGTTGTTATTTCGTTGTTAGCCTCGATACACAAAGCGCATCAGTTATTGATTGACCATCTGCTGAAAACTATTTTTTGGTACTGGTTGTAGTAGATTGATTTTTCTTAGCGTTTTCTGAGCCTTATTTTACGTAATGTGCCGTCTGGTTACAAAAGGTGCGCAGCGTTATTTCCCAACCGCATTTTAACAACACGAATGCCGTTGGGAATGCCACTGGCGTTTGTGACTTCTCCGTATTTTGACATAAATCTTTTATGTATTGTGGTCTAATGCGTGGAGCTAGGTCGTGTAGGCGCACCTCAATTTTATCGGCATCCATATATTCAGGATCTTGGTTCTAACGCCATGTTGCAAGGATTTCCTTGAGATTAAGATCCGTTTTCACTTTTAGTACATGACTGTTACAGCACAAGACAGTCCGTCAAAGAGATTTTTTTTTTAAAGTTAATCGAAATAATATTTTTCCGGTTTAAAGGCACTATTATTTTTGTGGCTGGTTTAACTCACTCCATAGCCAAAGGCGACAATGTAATTATATTCCGGAAGATCCGGTTTTTGTTTGCTATAATTATATTATTTTCTGTTCGATGGCGCTGCTAGTTGAGTGGTAAGTGTGACCGTAACCCATCCCAATTGGTCTGGGTTCAATCCCAGCCGAGGCCGTTGAGATTTTTCTGAGGTCAGATCTACCTTGGGAAGGGAAGTAAAGCGGTAGGTCCCCGGTCCATGAATTGATGGGTCGATATCTAGTCCAGATAGTGGAGTCATCTCTCTGGTGTGTCGGTCTTTGGCGGAAATAGGCTGGTGGAAAATAACTAGAACATGAAGAATCGCACCCCTATACTTACTAACAAATATCCTCCTTCCGTGATACTTGTGGAATGCGCAGTAGTATTGTATAAGGCTTCTAGCAAAAGCAAGTATCGGACTAACATTCCTTTCCTTTTCTTCCGCGTTCTATGTTCGAGTCTGAGTTGCGCCGGTATTGATCAATAAACACTAGGATTACCAGGAGTTGCACATTGAACGATGTTTCGCTACTCCCAAGCATAATTATCTACTGATTCCCTCAGCTAGTCCAGATCGATAACGGAGCAGCAGCCAGGGGTGGTCGCACAAGCTCAAGCTGAAGCTATTATTTTCTGTTTGTTGCAAAAAAAGCTTCATATTTCAATATACCAACGAAAAAGATATCCATATTTGCGGACACCTGTAAATTTGATTCATTACCTTTCTGTAATTAAAATAAAGAGCGTAATTTTTTTCTCTACGAGAGAACTACTCTATGGACTCCCTCGAAATGGGTCTGATGTTTCTTTTCGCTCGGGTGCTGTCAGTTCAATCGAAGATGGCGTCGAAACAGCAAGCACTCCGCGAGTGTGTTGTACGGTTTTACGAAACGCATGGTCATCGTGGAAAAAAAGTTTACGGTAGACCACTTTCGAGACGAAAACGTGCCCGTGAGTACAGTTTACCGGATTCTGGCATCCCTGAGCGTGGAACAGAAGGCCTGTAGCGGCCGTCCGGCGAGGATAATGACGAATTAGAATAAGGAAGCAGTGAAAAAGTTGTTTGATAACAAGGTCGAAACGAGTTTGCGTGATACCGGCCGAAAATATCACTGCTCCTATAACTTGATTCACCGAGCCCTCACGATGGGGGAGATCATCTACCGAAAGGATACGAAGCAGTTGACCATCAGGGTCCGGAATTGTAGTCGTCCAGCGCTCTTGTGAGAGCATCGCGACTAAGTTGCGTCGTACGGCTGACCAGGGCCCCTTCACCAATATTAATTGACGTTTTGTTTTTGAGAAATAATGTTTTTAATAAAAAAAACACTGAATTCGCTGGATTTTTTTTTTGTTTTTTAACATGACTGAAAAAATTCTCATTTTTTGATCTTTATAAGTCTTCATGTTGTTCCACTTTTTAGTACGTTGGATCATTCCGAAACTCGTTCCCGCTTTATTGACCTAATGACGAATCTACATTGATTTATTCTTTCTAATTAAAGATACCACTTTCTGGTCCAACTTCCGTCTCTTTCTGGCAGTTCTTCCAAAGAATAGTGTTCCTTTAAACTGGTTCATGATGGATTTTACACTTTGCGAAATGAATTCCAAATCGTTTCACTAATGTTTGCTTAGTCAGGCTCTTATAACTTGGTCATGCGTTCAAAACCTTAATTTTCAATACACGGAAACGAAGCAAAACCGTAAAAAAAAGTAAACAAGCGAAAGATAACAGTCAAACGCACAGCATGCTATGATGCGCACATCAAAACCTACGCTTCCGTACAATTTATGTGAATAGCTTCAGGGTTACCATATTCACAGATTTTTAAAAGATTTACATTTCTCACCGAATTTTTGAAAAAGTTACGCAGATTTTTACGGATATTTTTCTGTTTTAGGCATCACGGATGATAAAAAGATTGTTTTATATGAAAAACAGATTTCATTTTGGCATCTCTGGATAGCTTATTTGCGATACAGTCTTTAAAGAGGGTTGCCTCATCAGTCAGATTAAAAAAAATCAATTGTTTGCTTCAATCGTTAGAATTATCATAGAATATTTTTTACAAAGTTTCAAAGTATACCTAATTAACAGCTCATATCATTAGAAGTTTCCCTGAGTTTGATTTTTTTCCTTCTAAACGCTTTAACCCTTATTTACGAAAACATTGGTTTTCAAAATCCGTTTTCTATTATAAAAAAAACTATATAAGCTATTTGTAACAGAAAAACGCAGTTAATCAGATGATTTAATTGTGCTCATACTGAACTAAAATGTATTCAAAATCAGTATGCAATGTTATTCCGCACTTACTGCCAAAAATGATCGAGCAATTGAGAGGGCCTTATTGCAAAAATGCATAAAATATTTAAAAGTTCACCTTTCAATCATCATAATAGTCTATTTTGTGCAGAAAAGTGTTGTTTATAAATACGCCATTTTATATTTATTTTGACATTTATTTTGATGCTTGTGGTGTAAATATTTATTCTAAAATAGGCAAAAGATAATTTGTTTCTCTTGTTGTTTTCATGTTAAAAAAATCCTGAAAACCACCTAGAAGGATCCTTATCCCTTAATGAACTATCCACAATTTAGTTCAATGTGCGGAATTCGCGTCCGCCTATGCCGCGCTACCGCGCTTCCTGAGGGACTGTAGTCTCCTTCAACTCAGAATCCAACTCTGACGGTCCAAATATCTATTGAGACTGTCAACGACGAGGTCAACCAAGTTGATATGAAACACAACGGAAAATATCTTATTCCATGGCTATCTAGTTCTTGTCTACTTCCCACAACAACAAAATCCAGTAGAAACTGTTGACTGTAGCCCAAATCTGCTTGATCGTCGGATTATCAGGTTCTTATATGAAATGAACACAAAAAAATGTTTGTTTTTGTTTCGGCACAAGTACTGCCTGATTGATGCTGACTTGTCACACACGTGAGGAGGATTACCCAATGTTGTCCTGTTCTTCGACACAACAAATTCTAGCTCAATATCTTGATCGATTATTCTTAATTGCTACTTGTCCATGACTTACTCTTATACTAATTGTTTTTTTTTCTTTTTCTATTTACAGTTTAGCTTAGAAAACAAAACACACACACACACAAAATGGCCTTAATCATGAAATACATTGACAGTATGCACCATTATATGGATCATTATTCAGGTAAGTTGAATGATTTTCAATTCGTAGCCTAAATTAGTTATGGAATTTGCGTTTCGCCTTCGTCTCGCCAGAATTCGACACTAACTTAATGCCAGCACCAAGCAGGCGCCGGATTGATGCTAGCTCACAGGACGACAATTCATTTTCTTGAGTAAACCCTATTCAATGTGTTGTCCAGCAAGAAAAAAAAGTTCATAGCCTACCAAGTTGTCGTGCTGTTGGACGGCATGCTTTCCTACCGGGACAAAAATCACTGATTGAAACACTCGGCTTACTTTTCGGGCATAGAAACCAATTGTCAAAAGCCATTTTAAGGAGTAGTTTCGGAGAAACTGTCAGTTCTCGGCAATTAAAGAAAAAACTCTTTTGTTTACTACCAACACCCTGTGATTGGCGAGTAGCGGTTTGTCCAGAAATTCCCCTAGAAGTGAATCAGTTGTTGTCAGTTATTGTAACCACGTGGTACTGACAACCAAAAAAAAACAGCCGACCCTTGTACCGACCACTGACTTCTGCATGAAACAGGTTTCCGGAATTTTCCGTTCAAAACAACACGTCACGAGGCGCCACGCTACGAATTGACGTCTCGGTTAATGGCCCTTTCGGCATTTCGAAAAAACATAAATAGTTAATCTCATTTCCGAGAAAACTTCGTCTGCTCGTGATGGAATTGATCACGGGTGTAGAACTACAACGCAATACGAAACTGGTTTGAATTTGCATGATTTGTTTTGTTTGGTGAACTTTAGCGAATGTTGACTGCTTCAGTAGCCTGCCAAATCTCTTGGTTCTGATTCGGTTTGTTTGTAGGTTTTGCGGAAAAGTAACTAAGATATTGAGTTTTGAGTTGAGCTGATTCAGCAATTTACTATGTCCGCTCCGACGCACAGTCTACTGCGACCGTGAAGTAACTTTAGTTATGTTGACAGAGTTGTCAAAAAAAACGGTTGATTGATTGCCTTGAAAATTGCTTTCGAATATTGCTAACAGTTTTAATACAGTTGGCTAACCGCAACCCAGGCAAAGAACAAACTTTGACGACTCAACGGATAATCAAACAAATGTTTGTAGAATAATTCACTGGTCTGGTCAGGGCAAGCCGCTTTCATCAGTATAGTGTGATGGGCAGTTAGTTTCGCCAGATCTTGCTATAAATAGCGGTCACCATTTTGCGTTTCCTGGGGGGGGTGGGTTAGGACGATGCATCCACTCGTAAACACACACATACACATGGCAAGATCAAGAATCCTTAAGCACCAGAATCTAGAATTCTTGAGTTTCTCAATCAACGTTCCTGGGTTTCGTGGTTAAGAATCCTGAAAGATTTTTGATTTTCAAGCTCAAGGATTCATGGGTGGCAGGACCAAGAATTGCCAGGATCAAGGACTCTTCAATGGCAAGATATAGGTTTTTTGAGGTCCAGGATCAACGATCCTTCAGTTCCAAAATTTTCCTTGAGCTCCAGAATCTAATATTTTGTAATTCCAGGATGAAGGACTTCAATTCCAGTATCAGGAATTTTCTAATTCAAGGATCAAAGAGCCTTGAGTACCATGATCCTAAAGTACCATGATCGAGGATCATTCGGTTCCTTAGTCCGAGTTTTACGATGAAGGTTGAAACGTTGAACTCAAAATTATTGAAGCTGAATGTGTCGGTTATCAATGATCGTTTTATTTAGCTTTATATGGTTTGTCTGTTATTGAAAATTACCTGATCGCCGAATATCGTATTTAAGTTCGGAAAACTCCTCTAATGTGTAAGAAATTTCGTTAAGTTTGTAGACACTCCATTAAGTTTGTATGACTACCCAGGAGCCCGTTGAATATTTTTGAATTTTCTAAGACATCGCAGATTTTTTTCAAGAAGAAGTTCAGGACACATTTCTTAAGTTTGCAAAACATTCCCTGAGCTTGATAGTTTATGGAGCATCTTTTTAGCTAGTATAAGTTCTCTGAAATTCTCCTAAATTCTTCTTAATCTCGTTCGACCATCTTATCTGAATTTTTTAGGGTTTCCATGGAGCTCAAAGGCATTCCCTAAAGTTCATAGAGATGTCCCACGAAACATCTTGAAATATGTTGGACTTCCCTGAAATTACAGTTTTGTACAAATTGTCTATAAGTTCTGAGGATCTCTCTGAAATCCTCCGAAATTTGCGGGAGGTCCATATTCTTTCTATGATTCACTTAATATTTGATAGATTTTAATTGTATACTTGAAGATCCGAATAATTGATGGGATTCGTCAAACTTCTCTAGGTATTATAGAACTTCTGCAAAGTTTGCAGAAATTCCCTTGCAATTTCTAAGACTTTCGTGAAAACAGAAATCAAACAACATCAGTCTGGTTTCTCCTCCTACCCAGTTCAGAAGCTAAACATCGCTTATCTGACATTTTATACAGCATCCCATTACACGTATACAATGACACTATTGAAGTTAAGCTACAATACCTGGCACCCCGTACTGCTCCCGCCGCTATCAAACAACTCATGTCAAAATACGGAGAAGTGGATCCCGTTAAGGATTATACTTGGAGGAACTTCTTCCCGGATCTTCACAACGACGGCGTGCGTGTGGTGAGAATGCATCAGACAAAACGTATCCCCTCCTACCTGACCATCCAATGCAATTCATTACAAGCTGTCACATATAGTCAGCGAACATTAATCACGTATCCAGGACAGATTCCTACGTGGCAATTCTATGATCAGCCATCTGCTAAGGACGTTCCATTTGAACCAGGCAAGACTGATACACAGTCGTCGTAAACAACAACCGGTCGCTAAACAAACGACTGCGGATCGGGCAGTAACAAATACTAAATCAATAATGATCGTGTCCAGTACCAGTACACCAATTGCTTTAATCAAAAGCGAAAAACGATTGCATCAAATGTCTTCAAATCGACACCACTAATAAAGAAACAGATGTCGATGAAGATAGATTTACAATAGCAACCCAAATGAACAAAAAACAAACAAGAACTTCCGACAATGAACAGCATGAAAGCAGTACTGATGACGACATGGACGTGAACGACAACACGAGAGAAGGCAGACGGACTGACCCCCCAAGTTGCAGAGGATAACGCAACTAATGCATCACCGCCAAGAAAAAGGATCTCAACACGCAGCAGCAAGCTGCGTCAGCAAGACCCGACAGACAGGCAGTAACTTAGTGTTTTTGTTTTATTTTTACATCTTGTAAAACACGAAAGACTCACGGCTCCGTTGTGCTGACGCATTGAGCCGTGTCAAATAAATTAGAGGAATCAAAAATCAAACAAAACATTTATTTCTGATAGGTGTACGTACTATCGAAGGAAAATGTGCATATAGCTTTACCATAATTTAGCTCATAGATTCTAGTAAATATATACAGCAAGGTTTTTTTAAAAATCCGGGTAAAAACGCGTTAATTGGAAAATCAGCGCTAATTCGAAAATCCGCGTAAAAAACCCTCAGCAAAAGACTTATATTTTAATAAGTAGTATTTTTGGAAGTTTTTTTTTGCACGTATTTCACAATTAACACGGTTTTTGCAAAAAATATTTTAAGTCCTTTTGAATGCAAAATACTTAGTAGATTTTCGGAAAGATGGAAGAGACGGGTCTGGACTCTTTATGGCCCGCACCTCAACAATATGGGTATTTTCGGAATGGTCCTGACGAGTAGGTGCGAGAAATTTATGTTTGACGCCATTTTGAAGTCCAAGATGGTGACTTCCGGTTTAGCGAAATTCGCTACAACCCATGCGATATGGGAATGTTTTTGACGAGTCTTCCGCGCAAGGTTGTCCATGAAAAATTGATTTTTGATGCGATTTTGAAATCCAAGATGGCGACTTCCGGCTTAACGAGATTCTCTACATCTCAAACAATATGAATGTTTTCGAAATGGTTTTGATGAGGAGGAGATAAGTGTCGATGTTTGGCGTCATTTTGAAATTCTAGATGGCAACCTCCGATTCACCGAAATTCCTGCATGAAAAATCTGCGCGATCATCCAAAACATCCTCGAATATAATATCTAATCATAAACCAGCGAAATGCAAAATATTTTTATGTGTTCATCCAGAAGAGTGCGGTGAGAATGGAAGTGAGAGAAGAAAGAAACGTATGTGGTGTGAGTTGGGGGTTTGAATTGATTCAAAGTAAAAATTTTAATGATTGCTCAAATTCAAGTATTCAACTTCCAAAAATACCCATACTGATAGGGTTATAGAGAATTTCGCTAAGTCGGCAGTCGCCATCTTGGATTTAAAAATGGCGCCAAACAAATTTCTGGCACCTACTCGTCAAGACCATTCCGAAAATACCCATATTGCATGGGTTATAGCGAATTTTGTTAAACCGGAAGTCGCCATCTTGGATTTGAAAATGGCGTCAAACATCAATTTCTGGCACCTACTCGTCAAGTCCGTTCCGAAAATACCCATATTGTTGAGGTGCGGGCCATAAGAAGTCTTCTAGACCCGTCTCTTCCATCTTTCCGGAAATCTAAGTCTTTTGCTTTTAAAAGCACTTTAAGTTCTTTGCATTTAAATGGACTTAGAATTTTTTTCAAAAAAAAGTCTAAGTCTTTTGCATTCAAAAGGACTTGGAATATTTGTGTAAAAACCGCGTTAATTGGAAAATCCGCGTAAAAAAAACCTCGTAAAAAACCGCGAAAGAACCGCCTAAAAAACCTAAGTGCATGGTAAAATGAGATTCCGGATAAAAAAATGGGCAAAGTTACCTGGCTATCTGCGACGGTTATGATTTGAAATACCCGGATTGTTCTTCAAATGGAAAGACTTTGTGAATTCTTGATGAGTGCGCTATTCTGTAAAAGAAACCAAAAAAGCGATGACCAAACAAAACTAGTTTAAAAACACCGATAAATTCAATCGTTATCAGCTTCACGTAGCTTAGATAATAATTCATTTGGTGAAGAAATTTCCTGATTATTATTAATTTTCTGCATTACTCAGTATCTACCCATATCAGTTGTCCGCTTTTGACACCGGCCGGAACTGATAGAGGCAAACAAAATCGGGCGTTGTCCAACTCGGGAAAGTTGATCCTCCTATTGGCAAAAGGGGCGGATGCTTGGTAGGTAATCAGTCTGCGTCCAGTTTTTATTTTCTAGTCGACCGGCTTTTTTAAGGTTATGATAAAAATTTTATTTACACTCAACACTATAGGAATAAGGACATTGGAACTCTAACGAAATCGTGGAATTTTTCCATCATTTTGCCAAACCAAGTCTTTGTCCTAACTCACGTAGATTATTTCCCACTCGATGAGATTTATACTTCTTTTGATGTGTTATTTGGGTAACAGTAACACTCATTTTGTTCTAATATTCGGAATGATTACCTATCAAACGAAGAAAAGTCAAACAATGTGGATGAAGAGGGCGCCCTTAGAACAAGCTATTTGGTGGCCCTGGAAGTAACACTCCACCAACTAACCTGATCTCCGAACGAAGTTCATGTCATTGGATTGTTTTTTTTTTCTGCTGGCAACCCTGCATCGGTCACGTGACACGATGATTACGTGTTTCTCTCTTATACCCTCCTGCGTCATCCAGTAGGAGGCGCTGGATATTTAGTTAAATAAAAAGATACCGCCGTCGCTGTTATCAGTCGAGCCGAGTGAAAAGATATAAAACCAGCTGAGCCGTTCTGACGGGTCACAATTGAATTTACTGACTGCGATACTGTCCGCCAACTGGCAAGATGCCGCTTGATGGGCTACGATAATCCTCAGTTGAGCTTGCGTCTTCTGATTTTAATTGCTGTGCACTGACGTTAGGAATTTTTTTCTCGTTAGCTAATTCTAGTAACATGGAAATTGTCAATTAACTCAAAATTCTTCAACTCACAAGACCAGACTCTCAACCAAAACAGAAATTATCGCCAAATGTCACCCGTTCCACCCACAATAATATGTATGAAATAATCGATCAACAAGAAGATTGCATCACCAGTTGCTGCCTTCTGCCAGCCACACAGAAGCCGGTCACAGAGTCAAATCGGTCGCGCAGTCGAGGCCGTTGGCCTCCGTCCAGAGCTTGCTTGGATCGACCAACTATAGCTAGCCAACCAGTCAGTCACCATGTGCCGCTACGAGGCGATGCTCGATTGTCGATACCCCGCATATCTTTCCCTTCGTCCGGCTCGGATACGTGTAAATAGAGGAATAAAATCGTGGCTCGGAAAAGGAGACGGGAAGTTGAAGTGAACTGAACAGGAACTGCAACAACTAACAATGATAATAACAACAAATATTTGTGCTACTTCTGTCGAGCTTTATTGAAACATAGTTTGCAGCACCGGCTGTGGTTGTGGGTGGGTTGGTGGGAGAGAAAACGGGGCGACAATCGGAGGACGAGGCAACATGCGTGAATGGAATGTGACTTGGTATGTACGCTCAATAATAGGTTGTTAATATGAGACGAGAAAGATCTATAGCACACGGTTCGGAAACGATCATTAATTTTTTATTCAATTTTAAAATCGTAAATAGTGTTAAGGGTCAAACAGAATTGCTCCTTTACTTACTCAGCAACAGGTCCAATTTGAACAGTTTCAAAGCTAGTCTGACAACATCGTTTCACTCGCTACAGAAATCCATCGATCGCATACATTTCACACCGGATTTTGACATCTGACAAATCGGCGATTTGTTTCTCTCCTATACTGCCGGGCTACTAGATGATACCTTGGCATGTAAATTTGTTGAAATGAAGAACTACTTCAATTCTTTCAATAATGTATATTTAGGCAAAGCCCAATGGAAAAGTTGTTTCCATTTAAACGTGAAAAATCTATATTGCTAGGTTTTTACATTTCTTATAAAAGAAATGTATAGAATTCGCTCAAAATTTCAAGATTTTTTCCGAGGCCCGGAGGGCCGAGTCTTATATACCAATCGACTCAGCTCGACGATTTGGGACAATGTCTGTGTGTGTGTGTCTGTGTGTATGTAACGGACAAATTCTCATTCGTGTTTCTCAGCAATGGCTGAACCGATCTTATCCAAACCAATTTTAAATGAAAGAACTAAAAAACAGTATGAACGCTATTAATTTATTTTTGATTCTGATGTTTAGTTTCCAAGATATGAATGTTTGAATGCGCCAAAATGGCGTTTTTTGCAGTTTTTTTTAAATTATCTGCCGAAATTGACAATTTATATGTTTTTAGACAGCTTTAACGAATACCTTTCGTACAAGCTATAGCTTGTTGAAATCGGACTATTATCAAAAGAGATATTTAACATTAAATGCGGACGAAAGATTTTTATCATTTCCCATTGCCAGAAATATGACCAAAAACATGTAATCTATTATTAACGCCAAAACGGCTTATTTTAGGTCAATAGTATCTTCGGAGAATTTAATGGAGGCAATATGCCCTTTCTTTTGGTATTGTGCTTTTGCTGATTAATCCCCCTATGAGTGAGATATTTTCACAAATTTTTTGGAAGTGATTATATCGAAATGATGCCTTCAGCAAATTTGTAGCCCTTTACTTTTGCGAATAACTTTACTGAAGACTTCAAATATCTATTTTGAATACTTTAAAAGTTATGGCTTGTTGTTTGTTGATTACTCTTTGTCGCCTATTTATTGTTCAATATAGTAATAATCCATTGAAATAAGCCAACCATTATTTCGATAAAACGAATTTTGTATTTCATTTTACTATCTACAACCGCTAGAAATAATCACCGAACACTTCCAAGTTGTCTGGAAGGAACTTGATAACTTATCAGTGTAAAAATGTTCATTTGTGCGAACCTTCTGACTGCAATTTTTCTAACTTATAACCATCGGATCGATCTGAAACATATCGGAAAAAGAAAAGCGAAATAAATAACTCCAAGCAACTGCGTAGCCAAGAGAAGGTTTTGGGGTTTAACACCATACAACCCCCCCCCCCCCCACCACACCCAAAAAAAAATTGGATTGAAGTTGAAAATTTATTGATGCAGACTGATTTAATTCAATATTACAATAACAATTATCTGATAAGTAGATTGATAACCTGTTGTTGTAAACATCATGAGGACTTTTGATAAATTGTCGGAATGGGGTCCTGATATGTAGCTGATCTCTTGGTCTTGATTTCACAGTTGTCTAATAGCATCAATATCAAATTCCTGCCTGAAAACATTGCAATAGAAAATTCCAGAGTTCTGTAATCAATCATAATCTTCAGATTTCTTTTCAAATCGATCTCGTTTTTGTAGAGATGTACTGTAATAAGGGTCTTTATTTAATAGGAAGCGAAGTTAAAATTGATTTAATGTCTATGAAACATAGAACTGCTCACCAAAAAATGCATAAATTTCAACATTTGCTAAAAATGTTTTTGCCTTTCTCATTCACTCTAAAATTCGTCAATCTAATCCCGACCGGGAGGGCCGAGTGTCATATGCTAATCGACTCAGTTCGTCGAGATCGGAAAATGTCTGTATGTATATGTACGTCTGTATGTATGTGTGTATGTGGAAAAAATGTGACCTCTGTTAATCAGAGATGGCTGGATCGATTTGCACAAAGTTAGTCTCAAATGAAAGGTACAATCTTCCCATCGGCTGCCATTGAATTTTTTATTGACTGGACTTCCGGTTCCAGAGTTACGAGTTGAAGATGGCAATCACACAGCAAATTCCCATATAAACTGAAATGAAAAATTTTCAAAATCAAATTTGTATTTTTGATGCCAAATGACATTATAATGCATGAAACATTGAGATTTGATGTAAACTCGAAAAAATAACGTTTCACAAAAATTGATTTTTTTTGGACTTTGGTACTTTTTGCTCTGTTACTATTTTCTGAAAAATTAATTCTGCATAATTTTAAAACTTCAAAAATTACGGTTTCGGAATTATGCCGTTTAGACATTAGATCGATTTTCACCAAACCCCCACCAATTGTAAAATTGGTATTGTAAAAAAACGTAAGGACGATACTTCAATGCTGATAGGTGGGGCCGAAAAAGTAAACAATCGCCAGAGGGGCTATATACTATATATACAATCATTTTGTCAATTTCAATAGCAAACACAAATTTTAATTTAATAATTTCAAATACTTCATGAAGTTTTGGGTTTCGATCACTGAATCATGCAATCTAGGATGTAAAAAACACAATAGTTCTTAAATAGGAAATGAAACCAAGTCTGGAAATATGTACGGTTGATTTTCTTTGAATGGTGGGTTTTTTCAAGAAAAAGCGTTGATTTCTTAATTCTCAGTCGCGTAGGAAATTTGAGTAATGTATAAACTTCAAATCGATTTTTTTTTTGGCTCAGTACAATATACATAACCCCTTTAGAAAAATCAGTTTTCCAACCACAATGCATTGATTGAGGAATTTAGATATTTTATTAACAGAGCATTAGCAATAATTCGTTTGTATGTCTATTTTATGGGCCATTTTTTCGCCTTCCCATTGATTTGGTTTGAGATTTCTAGTACTGATGTTGTCCTATGCTGATTTGAGCGATTCTCTGAGTCCTGCCACAATCCCATGTAGTATGTGTTATCAAAAACATCGCGAAGCATCAAGTTCTAATTGTTCTCAAACGATATAATATCCGAAGAGAGTGATAAGAGTTATAAGAAATGTCTCATCACACTGTTAGGTGGATTAAAAGCGTTTTTAGTCGACCTTTTGCTAGATTTAAATTTATGTTATTTTGGATAGAAATGCTTAGTGGCACGGGCGAGCCCAATTGAGTCAAAGTTTTATTCTTAGCAACAATCCTAACTGCGATCGAATGACTTAACCTAGAAACCCTCAAATTTTGTTTTAACGTGCTATTCTTTGAGTGAATTTGTCTATATAGAGTCTTACGTAGGCCCGGAAGCATTTTTATTGAAAATTCATCTAGATAGGTTGGCCTATCAATCATTCCATTATCGCACAACAGCAATAATTTGATCGAATTGTCCAAGAGCTTCGTAATACTGTTGGCTTCGGATGTGTCCCTTCAAATTGCACAACGCTGCAGATAAGCTTCAATGAATGTTTGATTAAATAAGTACAAAATCATTTACAATGCAACATCTCGTTTAACAAATGAACCATTGTCGCTGTCGACGTCGTCGACCTCACATCAGCGACATTAATTATCATCCGTATAAAAGTTGAACTAGGTTTACCTGAGTGACGCTGATTACGACGCTGAAAGCCTATTATTCACACCTGGCAAACGAAGGAAAAAAGCGCTGGAAATAACTATGTTATATTTACACACAATCATAACGGTAATTATCGTCGACAGGGACAGTGGGAGCTTGGACAGGGCTTTTCCTATGACTTTCTCTCTTTCTATCTCTATCTTTTATACAAATTTTAGTTGGATTTCGTAAGTAAGTCATGGTGCTGAAAGTGGCGGATAACACCCTCCCTCCCCCTCACCTTAGCACCATTAATAAATAACAAAACAAGGGGTCTTCCGCTAACGAGCTGTTAACGCGGTGGAAAACAAACCATTTATTTTGGGTGATTCAAGGAAAATGAATGGCTCAATGGCTTCCGGAAAGGAGGGATTGACAGCAAACGAAGATCTTTTAGATTCGAAAGATTTGGATGACCCACAGCATACCTGACATTTGAAAGATTCAGATGATAAGGTTGTTCAGAAAACAGCGAAGGATTCAACAACTTCGTAAGAATCAGACTAATCGAAAGAGTGGGCAATGAATTCTTATTACCGATCGGAAGATTCTGTGATTTTGTGAGAATTATATTGAGAAATGTATAAGAATCTGAATACTCAGATGATTTAGATCATTCTAAATGATCCTTGACAATGCAGAAGATCTTGAAAAATTGAAGAGGTAAAAATGTAGATGAGCCTCAGAAACTTAAATAAATTCAAGAGATTTAGGTGATACAAACATTCATAATCGATTCAGATAGTTCAATAAAATCAGAATACAGACGATAAAGAAAATTCAGCAAATTTATGATATTTAAAGATTTACTAGATACAAAAGACTCAGATGATTCATAAGAAGAGGATTCCGCAAATTCAAAAGACTTAAGATATTTTAATTCTGAAAATGCGTGTAATTCAGAAAATTGAGGATATTTAAAGACGCCAAAGGACATTTAGAAGATTCTGAAAAGATTCAGAGAAGATCAGGAATTGACAGCGATTGGCTCAAATGGCACGTTCCCCATATTGATTGGAAATTTGTGCCTTGTCGTTATTTATCTTTTCGTCATTTCCCGATAGGAAGGATTGGTATACGGAAAATATCGACACAAAGAACATAGACAATACGAAAGTATTCTTAACTACCAAGAGAATAAAAGACACTTATCGTTGAGCGGATATATCAAAACCCTCGTGGAGGTATTGAGATAACAGAACGACAATACCCGCGAAGAGATATTGTCGCATCCTTGAATTACAGCTCTCTGTACATAGGATCATCTATGTATGAAGAACCAAAAATCCGGATACGCAATTGCATTACTGCAGGATTTTTACATATCAAATGACATGAAGTTAAGTTATCGGATTCACAAAGATCAATACTCAGCACGCTGAAATGTAGCTATGCGATAATTGAGTTTGCAATGTCCAGTCAGTGTCCAGACTAGTATACTGTAATTGTACTTCGAAAAATGCTGCAAATTCTTGGATATTTTCGGTATCATCCGGCAGAAAAGTTGAAATTTAAACGCAAGCTACAGCAATGGTTGGCATGTTCGGATGCAGCCCAAGAGCGAAACTTGTGCTTTATCCAACTTATCGACAGTGGTAGAACTGGTTCTGGACCAACAAAGTAGTTAGTTGCAGCGCCAGCTCTAGCCAATTTGTCTGTCCATTTATTTTCAGGAATACCGGAATGACCGGATACCCATAGAAGGCAAATGGCATTTGATATGCTAAGTTCTTCGATTTTAGCTCGACATGCGATTACTAATTTCGAGCTCGACTCTACCGAACTAAGTGACGGCCTGACTATCAGAGCAAAAATAGGTTTTTTACTGCAAATTCCCTGTTGAAGTGCCGATTGTACGCCACACAGAATCGCGCAGATTTCTGCTTGAAATACGGTACAGTATCTATCAAGCGAATGAGACTGGTTTAATCTCATTTCACGACAATAGACATCAGCACCGGCTCGGCCATCCAACAAAGAACCGTCAGTATAACAAACTACGTATTCAACAAGTTGTCACTCCATCCAGTCATACAGCCATTCCTCGCAAAGAGAAATTCTCACATTGAAAGTTTTAAAAGGAAAACTACATGTGAGTGTAAGGTCACTGGGAGCAAGTGTATACTCATCCCTAATATTCATTTGGGGCCATAGTCCTGTGTGACGAGATGCAGGATCTCTTAAGTTAATGTTCCAGAGCCCAGTAATCTTAAGGCGGTATGCATAAGAAAGTACTTCTTGTTTCCGAATCACATATAGTGGTTTTATACTCGAGAGTACCTCTAGAGCAGCAGTTCCCTCATCTACATTGACGGGTTTGACGGTATTGCAAACATCATCAAACATATTTCGTGTATCAGTTTTAAAGAACCTCTGACATACAATTGCTTTAAGATGGTTGTTGCATAACGCCTTGGTAGGTGTACGTCGAGGATACCGAGGAGGATTATGGGTCTTTTTTATGTTTTGTGTTTCTTCATAATCCGCACCTGCCCATACTAACTATCAGCCTGTGCACGCTGGCGTGGGTGGTCTTTTGCTGTGGGCTGTGTTTGCAGACATTGTTCAACAGCTTAACTCTTTGTGACGCAATGGGACGTATACGTCCCACCAAATCTTAGGGATGTAACCCAAGTAGCACGCTTTGTTATTGTATAGTATTGTTTTGTTTTAGGGTGGAATGGCAAACAAAGAGGCATTTGAAACTTGTTAGACCGTTTGTGCAAGTTAGCAAAGTTCCTGATTAGTTTCACAACTGTTATTGATGTTTGCATACTTAACACTATTGGCCAGCTCTATAGTTACATAGCTGCACTATCAGTTTAAAAACCCGTGGAAATTTATTTTCAAATATATCAAACAATAAAAAATATTGTGTAGCAGTTGTGCAACATTTAAAACTTTTAACAAGTTACAATTGCTACTTGGGAAGGAGTCCCATCAAATCTTAGGGATGTAAGGAGTACAACTAGCACAAAAAATTATGCGAATTTGTTAATTACTCATTAGTTATAAACAATTAAAACTCGAAAATCTCCGAAATCTCTTTACAATAAATTCGGCTGCGTCTGAACTAAAAGTCCTAGAGATCTAAAAATTGTTTTGCAAGTATCTCAAACATTTAAATAAATAAGAAATTTTTTGCAGAATTTTTCCAGTTTTTTCGAAAAAAAATTACAAAATATGCAAAAATGGAGTTCATTATTATGATGATCTATAAAAGATTCTGAGATACAGGGATAACTTCTCAACTAGCATAAAAATAGATTATGTGGGTTTTAGGTCGCTGATTACGATTCTGATAACCAAATTTGAAAATTCAAAATGGCGGCTACACAACGGCTGCCATTTTTTGCGAAATCTGTGAATTTTATTAGAATAAGCATAAAACTCCATTTACGAGAGTTTTTAGTGTCGCTGATTACGATTCTGATGTCAGAATTCGAAAACTCACCATATTGGATCCGCCATTTTGAATTTTACATTTTCGATATCAGAATCAACGACCCCGAAAATCCCCTTGTAAGGCGTTTTAGGCAAATATAAAAAAAACATGAAATTTAAAGCAAAACACAGTCGCCGTATTAGATCAGCTATTATTCTATCTTAGATTACTCATATACACTCACAATCTCTCCTATTACAAACGTACAAATGCTCGTGTCCTTCGCGATAACACAAACCTGATCAAAAACGCGAACATGCAACTGCAATCATCCATGCATACTTATACCCGCAATCTCTCCAACAGTCTCAAGCATTACCCCACCGTTCGCTCGATCATGAATCGGTCACGTTCGAAAATCTCCACCCTCGATCCTGGTAACCCAGACTCATGCCTTCAGTTAGACCAATAAAAAATGACGCTCATATTCACTAGACAACACGTTCCATAACGACATGACCGGGAACTCTAGTGAAATGGGGGAATTTACTCTCTTCTAGCATGTGGGGATCATACACTAAAATTAAGTTCATATTCGCGGCCATAAAAACAATTTATGCGCACGGATTTACATACACGCTAGCACATGCAACAAAAACGTTTGCATACAAATGCTCGATCCCTTCGCGATCATCTACGCACACCTACGCCCGCGATATCGCAAACATGATAACATAAGGTGATGAGGTGAACGTCTCATCACTTATAAATTTTCAAACGTGTTTTCTTGCATGAACCTACAAACTCCCGTGCTCGCGCGACCACGAATCGGTCACTCACGGAAGTCTATCCTCGGTACTAGCGGTCTAGACACAATTAAAACAGTAAAAAAGAAAGCTCTCATATCCACTGGACAATACGTTCCTTGGTGACATGACCGGGAATTCTAGTGATATGGGGTAACTGACTTCCTGTCAGAATCTGAACTGTACACCGTAAACTGAATACCAGACTGACGGTCCGCGCGAACATTCAAGAACACACAGTTACAGTTACAATATCGAGCACACGTTAGCATACGAACGCTTAAGTCCTTCGCGATCATCCACGTACATCTACGCCTACGATCGCACAAACTTGATAACACCACGGTAATAAGGTAAACGTTTTAGTACTTACGAAGTTACAAACGCGGTCTTAAACGCGAACCCACAAACGTCCGTGTTTGCAAGATTAAGTCCGAAAATCTTTACTCTCCGTCCTAGCCACTTTGGTAGATACATTCAGTTGAACTAAACAACAAACGCAAATAACACATGCAAATATGCGAAAGGACACACGGTTATAAATCATAATTTATCCACGTTAATTTACATACACGTTAGCACACGCGAAATTCAAACGCATACGCGATTCAACATATTTACGTACAAATGCTTGAGCCCTTCGCGAAGATACACGCGATCGCGAAGTGCTTATGGTCTCACATATCTAAACCGTACAATAAATACCACATTCAGAATCACGGCCCGCTGCAATTGGTCCTAAGCAGTGTTTTGGTGAGCGACATTCTCTGTCTAATCTGTAGTTGTAGTGAGTGATTCTGACGGGGAACCCTTCCGAGACCTTTCGAGTTGATTTTCGTATATTTGGGACCATTTTGACGTTAGTTGTGGCCCAAAGGATTGTACGATAATAGTTCGTATCGAGGTTCGTACGCACAATTACATGTATTTAATCTTTGATTAAATGTTTGTGGAATTATCTCATTTCTGAATAAAATTACAAGCCCTGCAATTTATATGCATACTGGACCCTTTTTTTAAATAAAACAAGCTATGGATACAAAATTTAACACGTAAAATGGTCTGATAATGAAGCATATTTTGTAACTGAGCGTAGGTATGTGCCTCCTGGTACCCACAGCTTGCTGAATGAAAATTATCAGCACTCTACAAGTGCATGCATATGTACGCATTGGCCAAACTCAATAACACATCGTACTACATTTTGCCTCCCAACTACCCGCTAAAGAGCGAATCTCCCGTCGATTTTTCCACTTACTCATTCCCAGTGACACCACTGGTCGGCTCAACTAGACATTATGTACAAGTACATCATAGGCAAACAAGCGGGCGGGCGACCCGAGTCAGAAGGAAAATCCAAGCATGCCTTGCCTTCCTTTCCTTGTGCTGTGCTAGGTACCTCGTTGGCTGGCGGGTTGGTGAAATTCCATTCATTAGCACTTAATAGGGTATCAATTACACCGAGTGTTACATGAGATGACGGCACCGTGTATGTGTGGAACAGTGTATGTAGTCGAAGAGGGATTAGGATGGGTTGTGGGACACCCTTTCGGTGGACATTCGTCATCCCGCTTTGACTAACGCCAGTGTTCGCATACATAAATACATCGCATACATTGTTGTCGGCAATCGCAGCAGGCGTAGATAGAGCCTTTGAGTGGAAAATGAGCTTTCAATTTTCATCGTTTGCTCATGGGCAGAAAGGTATTGAATGGTAATTAGACAGGTGTTTGTCGTAATTTAATTTGATTTAATTGAATGTGGAATCAACGCATGACGCGTTGGCGTGTTGATGTGTGATGCTTTGTTTGACGTTTGGTGGAGCAAGCGAAAATTAAGTCTAACATGTATGCGGTTTCGTGATTGATTGGCATCTTTACGTAGAAAATATGTCTAGAGGCGCTGCATGCTTGAGGTGGAATTTTCACATTTTTGCAAAAAATTGTATAAAACCGAAATTAAAGTAAAAGAAATCTAACTTGTTTCAAGATGGCAACAGACTTTTTACGTAAAAGAGACGAAAATCCTACTTACCTTGTTTAAACTATTAATATGTAGGTGTCGCAGTAGGTAATTAAGCTTTGCATTGCATAATTTACTGTTAGTAGGATTAATCATCTATCTAGTAAGATTAAAAAAGCGAAGTTTTATTCCATCAAATTTTTCAAAAACTGTTATTATAATGCTAAAATTTATGATTTCTACGCTATCGAAAAAGCCGCTTTTTGCTCATTTATTCCACTGTGCACTGTGAAATATGGCCTGCATTGTTTTCCTGAGGAGGTTGATATTAATAATAAGGCCGAATACGGCCTGCTGCGTTTTTCGAGCGAAAAAAGTGCTAGTGCACAAATCAACGCTACGACATTTGTGAATCGCTTCAACGCCACATTGTTAAAATATCTTAACTTTGCTTTTCTTCTTCTTCTTTCTTTACAGACCCCCGGACAAAAGGCTGGCCTCTAATGTCATCTCCCTTCCCCACGTTAGCGCTATGTTTAGGATATGTTTACTTAGTCAAAGTAAGTACCACCCGAATGGACATAACCTCAATTGAAGGAGAAAAAAAGAAACGTGACTCCTTTCAGACACGGGTAACCAAAGTGGATGCCGGGCGGTTGCCTTCTCCGTTCCAAAAATCGCGTGACCTTGACCTTGAATTTTTGTTTTGTATCGCACGCTTCGCTTACGGTTTCTCTCCGAAGCCCACAATTCACCGCGACCTTCGCGTGCGGTTTGTATGCTGCTACGCGCTCGTATCGACCGCGTCTCCTTTTGCGCGCCAATTTTACTCCACGCAAACTTCACCGAATTGTTTACAGTGGAAAACCGCGCGTCATTCGTCAGCCCGCAGCCGTAGCTTTCTTCCCCCGACTCCGGCTGATGTGCATAGAGACGCATAGTTTCCGACGTTATGGCCGCGCTTGGTGGTGCTTGCATTGCATCACACCCCATCATCATCAGGCAGGCAGTCAGTCAGTCAGTCGATGGATCTACTACTAGCTGAGGAAGGGGAAGGTCCCAAGCTGACCTAGACGGGTTCCCAATCAGCTGTTGGTTCACGCCGCCTCCAAGTTGTTTCAAGGCAATTTGCATACATACTGATTGAATGACTGAATGACTGACTGACTGACGGACGAATCGGACCGGGGTGCGGTGGCAAGTTAACGAACAATAATTTGCGGTGCAATTGACCAACAACGAGTTGATACTTCGAATTGCTGGCCGGGGGTCGCACTGTGGTATGTTTCGAAATCGAACGGTTTGTAGATTGGTGAATGTTTGGGGGTAAGCTTGGTATTCCACGTGATAAACAGTGACATTGAAAAACTGCCAACGAAGGATTGCTATTCGAGTAACAGCTAACATACAGGTTGTTACTTGAATAACCATAGCAACCTGAAGTTTTATTTATTCATTTGTTTTTACTTTCGTCGCTCTTCCTGTGATCTTTGTTTCCCATGTTTTTTCCGTTTAAAACAATTCGACCGACAATGATTTGATCACGATTCTCATAGCCTTCCTATCAAGAATACGAAGCTTTTTTGCTATCACTACCACTATTCCAATTCCCATCACCAATCACTCCTCGATGCAGATGCAGACGGTGTCGAAAACGGCCCCGCCAACCGCGGATCAATGTGGTCGGTAGCAAACACGGAAACCCTTTAATGAGATTTTTCCGAACGGCCACCCCAGCAGACAGCTTTGTCTACAGACGTTGGCTTTGTCGAGTTGGAGTTTGAGTGAAACTTCCAAGGTTGAATGTAGAAAATCGTAGAAAATCATGTGTTTCTCGTTTGAACATCACACCGTGTTTATGGTG
Source organism: Topomyia yanbarensis (assembly GCF_030247195.1). NCBI lineage: Eukaryota > Metazoa > Arthropoda > Insecta > Diptera > Culicidae > Topomyia > Topomyia yanbarensis. Next base: position 8,099,196 of record NC_080670.1, on the reverse strand, counting down.
ACCTCAAAACCAGAGACCCGATTACCGCCCGAATGGCGCTAATTGTATGGTTCATTATTCAGAAGCTCGCGAAAGAACCTTCTTGAATTCCGATCTAGCGCGCACGGCAGCTGGCAACTCGGTCATCATCTTGTGCACCGGGCGTATTAATTGCTGCTCATATCTCGTTTGACACGTTTAGAAGCGGTGGATGGAGGGGTGAACACCGCGGGGAGCGCTACTAATAATTACCGTTTAAAGTATAGGCAAATTTATGCCCCGTACGTATCTGTGGAAAAAACACACGTTGGAAAGACGAAAACAATTAATCTAAGTATGCAAAGTACATATTAGTATCTGCTTTAGTACCCTCAATGGGAAGGGGCCCTACCCCGAGCCACCCTTCTGCCCACGAACTAGCACCTTCCAATCTGAGTTCTGAAGCTCTCGACGAAGTCAACGCCAACTGAGGCGTTGGGAAGGGGGAGATTTTGTCGTGAGATTACCCCGGACTGCATTGTAGCAAAAAGTCAGCGCATCTTAGTAGGCTACTGTGAGGGATTGTTTTTGTTTATCTTCTCGATGAGCCCTTGGCGAACAATGCGATGAGTGGTATTCCAGATTGTTGTCCGATTATTAGTGATGTAATGAGGTAACAGAGGGAAAAAGTACTGGAATACTTTTAATTTAAGAGTAGAGAATACCAACATGTTTCCATCATAGCAAGTAAAGGCGCTTTAACCTAGGCTTATTAGCCAGGGCAAGATGTAAATACCTCTGTCCCATCCCAAAGAAGTGGCATTAACCTTCTTAGCCAAGTCACTCCCAACGATTTATTATATCCCCTTTAAACTGAAACGGTCGGTACGGTTGTCCTCGTTCCTTCCTCCTTTAAGATTCAAAACAATACGTTAATTACATTATTCATTAAATGAATAATTTAATTTCCGTCTAATTTTGAAACATATCCAAACCCAACTCTACACAGTAGGCCTGGCTGTTTTAATATTTGTGACATATGAAAATATGCTTCAAATATTAATATTGACAGGAAAAACACTACAGAATAACTGCAGTGTTTTCCAGGATGCTTTTCAATACTGGATGTGTAAGGATTTGAATAGAATAGAGAATACCAACATGTTTCCATAAGTTTTTCGTTGTTTGTTATGGGATTTGCGTTTTGACTTCGTCTCATCAGAATCCGACACTAACTTAGTGACAGGACTAAACTAGCGCCGGATTGACGCTAGCTCCAAAAAACGGAGACACAATTTGTGTTCCTGAACACACGTGTCGGATTCTGACGAGACGAAGTCGAAACGAAAATTCCATTGCTAATAGTTATAAGTTTTGCGCTTTTCAGTTTGCTTCTGTTCAGTTCGACTTTTGAACAATAATTTAGTGTGTACATACAAAGAAATGTCGCACTAATTCTGACTTTTTTCAAAGCTCCTCACTTAGAGCAGATCAAGCTTTTAGCGCTTTCCTAAGGCTGAAGTCTATGGCGATTGCTGGCCAGGACAACTGCATGCCACGAGCCTGGACAGGCGAAATGATATTGTTGAAAATTGTTGTAGCCGAACGGAGTATTTATTTCAATATTTTTTTCTTTCACCAATTTATTTCTTATGGTTGGAAAGTTGTAAAAAAACACTGAAAACCCCACGATGCAATAGTCAGCTGCTCATTTTATGGAATATTTAGCTGCTAATCTTAAATTGTAGATTCGTGAAATCAATTTCTATTCAGCAGACTTTATAAAAAGAACAGTAACTGAGGAGACAATTTTTAAAAGCTGTGATCTGTTTGAATGAATTTCGAATTACCAGTCCAAATGTCGTCACGACATTCATTTAGCACTAGCTAGTAAATAGCGATGCTATCATGATAAAAGTTTTCCAACATTTTTTGCCATTTGCTATCGGTAGCATTCAGCCATACATTGTGGAAGGATAGGTCACCACATTTTTGCCAGCATCTCCCGTAATTTCTGACGAAACCAGAACCAGGATGACAACAGTTAAAAGGTCCTAAATACAGAGAAAAAATATCGTCTCTTCCTTCGCACTCTTGAAGTTATCATTTTATGCCGATCCGTAAGCCCCTGCATAAATGACGGTAAAATGGATGTCGAACAAGATTCGTCATCGAAGACTCGGCGTCTTCCTGTTGAAAATCATACAAAATGAAGTCAGTCAAACCATATCCAATCTTTTTTCGGATCAAAGATAATCCGCTAAGTATTCTAAAGATTTCGCAAGAACTGACACAGCAATATTCTACCGTTACAAATATCTCGAAAGTCTGCCCAGATAAGTTCAGCATTGTGATATCCTCTAAAGCAATCGCATTAAATTACTGGCGATTATACCGAATCTACATGCCGACCCACAAAGTTGAGATCGACGGCGTGATCACCGGTTCGAGATCTACTAAAAGTATAAATTGAACCATATTAACACGTGCCCCAAACAGATTGATGTTTTATATGGAAAATGCATGTATTTTTTCATACGTTTTATATGAAAATTAATTCTTTTAATGCGATCGAAAAATTTTGGAACTATGTGGAATTTAAGCACACTATGAAAGGTTTCAAAAATTAATTTTATGTGGATGAAAAAAAAAAACAAAAACTTTTTTCCTCGAAGAAAAATCCGAAATATTTTTAAATTTTTTTCAAGGAATCCGAACTGTTTCTGTTCGCAACCTAGTATCATGTGCTCAAAAATTTATCGAAATTTTTTTGAACTTTCATATAAAAGATATGAAAAATGCATGTATTTTTCTATAGAAAACTTCTATCGCTTTGGGGCACGTGTTAATATGGTCTAATTTCGCTCAAATTTTGCCCAAATTTTGTTTGATACTGTGATTCATTTTTTGACCGGCCATGGACAAACTTCTAACATCGCAAAAGTAACTGCCGCCTTAATGCTGATACTACGATCAGAATGAATCTACGAAATTGTAACAGCTTTACTTTCTCAAGTAGAGCTTTTCGAAACTTGAGGGAAATAAAAAAAACCCGTAGCAATCAGAAGTCAAAAGAGTTCTCTCGTTCGGCGGTTTCGGTTCTAAGTATATAACTGTTTCGCTCTAGAATGTTCCATATCTTTTCGTTTCTTCGTTGCTCATCAATTTGCCAAAAAGATTGTCGATAAAGTAGACTTTTGCACAAGGTTAAACATAATACTATTGAAATTGTAACAGGCTGTTTCGATTAAAAGTAAACAGAATTTAACGAATATAACGAAAAAGTATTGATCACTGATAACACTTTGACTTCGAAAGAAACATGAGTGTGCGTAAAGATCATAACTACTCCAAAAGTACCAACCACTGACGCTGTGAGCGATAAACCAAATGAGCATTACTCAGTTCCACAGCTAATAACCACTGAGAGAGAAGCAGGGAGGACTTCGTTATTGCCTGAGAAATTTACGGTGTTTACTGAGAGAAAAAGATAAGCCGTACGTTCATGTGATTGAGACTATCCCAGCGAGGTCTCTTTGGAGGTTATGCAATTGTGCATGTGAAATTACGACTACATACAGTCGATGTGTTCTCTTTCACATTTCATATACAAATGACACGGATGTTATGCGGATTTCTTTTCTAGATTCGAGTCATTTTGATGTTTCTCTTTAAGAGGATCCTTTTATATAATTGTGCAAAAAGTTTGATATATTTTTAATGTTTGATATATTTTTTGAAGAAGTAAAATGACTTAGACATGTGCGCTATTTTGCAAAATGTTTATTAAGGTTTCATCTACAAAATAAAAATTTTCGAGCGCAAGGTGTTAAAAATTACGGCTTCAGCAAAAGGTGTTTTGAAAACCGACCTCATCTGCGGGCACGGTATAAGCCGCAATTCGTCGTCTACAAGCAGCAAACCAAAACGATCTTGAACATTACATTCAGTAGAGGCGCAATAGAAACAAAATGGCGGCCACTTGATAATAAAGTAACATTTTTTCGCATGATTTTTTCACTTTGGCCGGCTGTAAAAAATCGTTATTGATCAAAATATTGCGATTTTGTAGGTTACAGCGCCCGAGAATGTTGTCTTCTTTTAGGCGGGCAAAACCCGAAGTTGATTGGTTGAATGATTAAAAAACAAGAATGCCCGCAGATTCGAAAAATTTTGTTCCCAGAAAGCCGCCATTTGGACGCCATTTTTGACACCTCACACTCGAAAATTTTTATTTTATATATGAAACCCTAATAAACATTTTGCAGAATAGTGCACATGTCCAAGTCATTTTACTGCTTCAAAAAATATAATTTAACATTAGGTACTTTTTGCCACAATTATAAAAGAGGACCCCCTTGAGTGTACGAAACACTACATAACCCTCCGTTAATAAATGCAGGGAAGTGTCGAAATCATCACGTTTAAAAATCTCATTTCTTATGCTGCTAGTTCCGTCTGCCTTCTCCCTCGCTCGTGTTTGCGTCCATGGCGTTGTCGCTAGGGGTTTGATTTTCGCTGTTAGATGTTTGGTATTTTTTTTTGTCTTCGAGTGACTCTTGTATAGCCTTATTTTTGTGTATTACTTTCCTAGGTATGTCAGAAGTTGGTTTGGGAAACCGTGGAATATTGTTTTTTCGGCATTTGTTTTTTGGCTGACTGTCTCAAGCGTATCAGAGGTTGTCGAGGCTTGTTTGTTAGTGTTGGTTGTGGTGGATGAGTTCTCATTGGTTGTTTCGACACATGGCTTACCGTTGTGTACCGTCCGGTTACAGAACTTGCATGTGGGCACTTAACACCTTGAGATGATCTGCTCTCGAAAGTCAAGTAAGAACAAGAACATGACTCTAACATTAGGTACTTTTTAGGTACTTTTTGCCACAATTATAAAAGAGGACCCCCTTAAGTGTACGAAACACTACATAACCCTCCGTTAATAAATGCAGGGAAGTGTCGAAATCATCACGTTTAAAAATCCAATTTCTTATCCTGCTAGTTCCGTCTGCCTTCTCCCTCGCTCGTGTTTACGTCCATGGCGTTGTCGCTAGGGGTTTGATTTTCGCTGTTAGATGTTTGGTATTTTTTTGTCTTCGAGTGACTCTTGTATAGCCTTATTTTTGTGTATTACTTTCCTAGGTATGTCAGAAGTTGGTTTGGGAAACCGTGGAATATTGTTTTTTCGGCATTTGTTTTTTGGCTGACTGTCTCAAGCGTATCGGAGGTTGTCGAGGCTTGTTTGTTAGTGTTGGTTATGGTGGATGAGTTCTCATTGGTTGTTTCGGCAGTTGTGTACCGTCCGGTTACAGAACTTGCATGTGGGCACTTAACACCTTGAGATGATCTGCTCTCGAAAGTCAAGTAAGAACAAGAACATGACTCTTTGAATACAATCAGTACAAGTGCGCGGTGCCAAATCGTGCAGGCGAATTTCCCTAAAATCATTGTCCATATACACGTGGGGCTATGGTTTTGACGTGTTCGTATTCGACACCGTGTTGTATGTTGTTCTTCGCTACGAAGCTTTCTGCTTCGGATAACGAGTTGAACGTTATTAGTACTAAATGACTCGTATGATGTAGCTGTATGAGCGACACTTACAGTGCCACCTAGCGGTGAAAATGAAAGTTTTCTTCATGTAAATTGTCGAAAAATCCCATGCAAACTTCAGGCACGTTGGTCCGGTAGCTAGACTTGTCCGAATTGTTTCAAATTTGGAGCAAGTACTCCTGGTGGGACTAGAAATCGACTCGGGCATGAGCCGGTAGGGGTCATTTTTTTCCTGTCACTCTAGTGGATAGGCGTCCTCGTCGATTTCCTATATCACGAGTAACTGTTACAACGTTCACAGTCGGCTCAAGCAAAGGAATAGCAGCGAATACAGTTGTTTCCTAAGGCTTCATATTGACTTGCCTGTACCGAAAGTCATTATCTGTTTCAATTCCCGGCCTTTGCTAATATATCCATCGATTAACGTCAAGAGATGATCTCCCAACGACAATTGTGTTGGAACTGCTTCCGCACCGGTCATAACACTAGAAGATGAGGATCCAAATTCACATACCGCATCTGTCGCGATCGCCATCATACGTAGCTACATGATTCCAACTTGTCATCCAAAAGCTTTGTTACTCCAACAGTGACACCCACTTCTCCAGCCCAGCAACTGTATCGCCACATGCGAGAAATCCAGGACCATCCACTGTCCAAGTGAGTCAATCGGTCCAATCCCGTTGCAGTACAGTTTTGTTGGAATCGGTTGCACTCCACATCTTCGACGTTCAAGGGGAAATTCCTCGAAGCCAGAGCGTTATTGGAGTCCACCTCGATGTCAAACTTCATTTCAAACAAACTTGTCAATCTTCTTTCGAAACCTTGTTTATTTTTATTTGCATGCATGGCCGCCTGTGTTGATGATTTTCGTTTTCTCAGAACACTCACAGTGCCATCAAGCGGTGAGTGTGGTAAAATCTGAATAGACCGGGGGCACTCATTCTAAAATTGTAAAATGAGTTACAAACTTTGAAATTTTCTCCGTAGGTTGGTTGGACCACGGGTAAAATATAACCACATTGACATTTTCTCTCACCTGCAACATCCTCGCCATCGCCGACGAATGATATAAAAAAGCAAATTAAATCAAGCTTTCGCTGTTCACCTTGAAAAATACCGAAATCGATTTTGGAATTTTGTTCACGCACTCATAAATGCTAGCAGCCACAGCCGGTTCTGTTCAGCCGAGACCACGAAATGATGCGTTTGGGACGGAAAGGAGACGTTCCAAACCAATCCGCTTCAAGCAAGGGGGCGCAGCACCATTGGAGTTGCGAGTGATGCAATCGTTCGTTCCGACCAGTTTCCTCACATCGCCGCGGTCCTAGTGAAGACATGTACAAGCGATCGCACGTGATACTGGTGAAAGAGAAAGAGTGAGTTAGAGAGAGAGAGCTTTGTAGCGACAAATAAACAGCAGCAGTAGTTGTTAAAGTAGTTCAAGGTCGCTCGCAGCAGGCTTAGATAACTTTGCACACCTTAACCGGCAGCATGTGGTGCACGACTGAACTACTTTGGAGTGCGCACATTATGCCGGTTGTGCCATCACCGGATTGTGGTCGGAATTCCAATGTGATGGACGTTTTTTTCTTTTGGGTCTTTTCATGTTTTAGCGACATTAAATTAGCAAGACATGTAGTATTTATAAACAAGTAGAGTAATTAAATAATAAAAAAAAATATTTTCCAAAATTCGCCAAATAAAACTTTTTCTTTTTTCATTTTCATAGGTCCTGGGTCCGAGGCTCATGGAGAACCGCAAACCATTCCAGTTAAGACACACCCTCATAGCATACAATTTTATACAAGTCGTTTTTAGTGCCTGGCTGTTCTATGAGGTACGTAACTCGTTCTAACCGTACTAATATTTATAATCGTTGATTCAATTGTTTTAAAGACATTTAAAGACATACAAAAAGAAACATTTGTTCACGAAACGACAAATCCTCCCGAGACAACAACCTTTCTTTTCTATAGACAGAAGACGATTCTGCACCAGCTGCGCAGAGCACCAACCAGGGACAGTTGCGTCTTAAAGCACCCAGAGTTCGGATTTCCGTTTTGCCAAAACCTTCGACTGCTAGATACGAATACGTATTAGAATCTTCTCTGCATGCTACTATACTGATTGAGTACTGCAAGCGATGATGATCGTACGTACCGCTTAGCGCGGAAGCTTTGTTGTTTTGTTTTCCGTGTTGTAGATTAGTCTTGATTTTGGTAGATTTGTAGCAAATTTCAGTTTGTCACTTATGTAGCCCGTGTGCTGTAGTTTCTGTTGCACGAATATCACTTTTCTGCGGACAACAGCTCGTACATATTTTGCTACCGAATCTGTAATGGTCCAACGCGCAAATTAGGATCTCTCTTTGTTTACTTTCTCTTTCGTCAATAATTTGGTCATTTTAACAAGTACTCGTAGGTCTGCTAGAGAAAAAAAAACTATTTATATTTGTACTGTAATTAAACAAAGAGAAGTCCTCATTTGCACATAAAACTTTTTGAAAAGGTGTCGTAGACAGATGGGATGATAAATAGTAAACAAACACCCAAGTAAACGCGGTCAGAGTAGGCTGAATTCTTTGGACTGACGCCTCCCAAGCAAAATCTGCCGCTGAATTAACAACTAGTAAATTGTATCCAAGGCGACACACCAGAAAACAATCCACCGTGTCGCAGAAAATTGTGTGGAATCCAACATCCAAAAGAATCAATCGTGCGAAAGTTTCTAGGCTGCAAATAAGTGAACTTGGTTACCGGAAGCAACAAATCCTACAAATGATCGGTACTTATTTCATATTGGTTTAACGCTGTTTCGCCCACGAAATAGGCAGAACGAGAAACGCGATCAAAGGAGAAAGATCAATACACTCGTCTTCTTCGACCTCCAGAGGTCCCCGTCACCAGCAGCTAACGAGAGTGCCAAGTACAAAAATCTGCAGCCGGCCGGCCTTCCTTTCACTTTTCAACCGGGTTCATTTGTGAATGTTACAAACAGCCAGAGGCATTCCCCCAGCGATATAGTAGGATTCTTAGCGTACGAAATAATTGTCGGGGAGAGGGGGGACAGCACATTGAACTTCTGTCTCATTAAACTTGGGTCACATTTGGAATCAACAACCGACCTTCCCCGTTCGCGTTCGCAACTATTCCCCGTGATGTCTCCAGACTAATGAACCTCATTCCGATCGCGCAAGACTGAAATAGCAACAACATTGACAGCTTCAGCAGCAGCAGTACTAGCAAGAACCCGGAAACGAAAACGAACGCCCCAAGCCGAGTGATATTAAACCATATGCATTGTTCTTTCTTTCTTTTTTTTCTTTTTATCACTCACCGCATGTCAAATTACGAATCTCCTTCCGCGTTGGCAATTTTTCCTAACCGGTACAGTGTCTGATGGGCGGTTGGTGGGGCGTGTACAGCTTCCGGTGTCAGCCAGTGGACCACGGTACTACCGGTCAACCGATGAGAGTAAGTTCGAGCCGTCGAGCTCTTCCTACCAAAAACCGTACATAAAGAAGCAGTACAGAAGGTTCCTTCGTTATCCCAAAATCCATCGTCACCTGCCACAAGCAGTTAATTTTTTTTTCTTGAATGTTATTCTCACATCCTCCCTTCCACAGTCCGTTTTCTCTCTTTCTACAAGCACAAGTAAACCGATTGGTTCCCGCGAAATGTTCCAAAAATGTAGTAGATTAAAAGTGAGCAGCCGCTGCGGAGACCAGCCACAACCCCTAAACCTATGACCCGAGGGGCGAATTTCGATTAGCTCAATAACCAACCTCGGCGACACCCCGACCCACGGACCTTGTTGGTGTCTCCGAATGTGTATTGGGTGTAGTCGTTGCGCTACGTAGAACTCCCGCAGTACAAACGGGACCGTAGTTTGGTAATAGTCTAGTACTACACTTCTAATACCACCGTATTATTGCTGTTACTGCAACAAGTTAGCCTAGTTACTAATCTAAATCGGGCGGATGTAAGCCACTCGCGCTAAACCTAGTGCTAAAACCTAGGCCCTGGAGGTGGTCCTGTAGACGGAAGCTTACCACGGAGCGAGAGGGAGAAAGATAGAGTAAGAGAGGGTTCTATCACAGCTACCTCGCGGGTAGCACGGACCCAACCGTGCGTGGTCGTTGTAGTATATGCACTTAGTACTAACTGTAATGAGAGTGAGTTGTTGTTTGAGTTTACGTTGTAGCAAATGGGTGAACAAAAATATTTTCCCTTAATCCGAAAACGGTTTTCAAAAAGATCTGTTTAGTTAAATTTTAGTTAAATAAAACGAAACGGTTTAAAATGGTTGCGTACGGCTTGTCCGCTGGAGCGTTAACCCGGGTTGTTTAATTTTCCCGATCCTTTCAAAAATATGTTTGGGAGAAAGGAACAATATAACAGAAAGTCGTTATAGGCTAATAGAAGGCGGATTGACGGCAAATTGGATTTAAATTCAGCAGTGTTGCCAAGTTTTTTTTTTTAAATTTTCAAATTCAGTGGAGGTAAGTTAGTTTTTGAGGAATAAGGGAAAAACTTTTTGTCTCGGTCATGGTTATTAAAATTTTATGGACGGCTCAAACGTAGTTGAATCATAGGTAGTTAAAATGTTAAGTAACTTATAGAAATGGTTCTAGTGCATTTGATCGAGTATCGTTTGACAAAATTATGTTTGGTTGTGTGAAATTGAGCGGAATAACGTGAAACTATTGCGAGTCTTCGAGAAAAGATTTAAATTATTCTTTGGGCTCATTTTTTAAAAGTAATGCTCAATTTTCTATTTTACATGCATTCATTTGATAACATTTCTACGAAGAACAACTCGTACATGTTTCGCTTCCCAATTTGCAAAGATTATTAGTTGTTCACTGTTTATAAAAAAAAAAGATTTATCAGCATCAACTATAGTGCGTAAAACCTCATTAGTCAAAAATTTGCATAGCTCTCGACCCCGATGAAACAAAACTGTACACAATCAGTTTCAACGGCGAACTTCTTGTACACGTAAGCAATCATCAATTGGCAAATAATCCATATGTTTACGGAGCAAATGAACAGGTTATTGGTAAACAAAACACGCCCTTAATGGTCATCAGAGACGGTAGCTACAAAAAAAGCAATGGAATCTTGGGCTGAAAGAATGTGACTATGGACATTATGACTCGGACGTAAATATTCTAATTGACAAACTTTTAAATGTGTGAAATGGATTCAATTGGGACACGTAACAGAAGGATTTTCAATATGACCAATGGTTTCGGTAAAACGTCAAAATCTGTCAACGCCAACTTGGATGTAGCTCTAAACTAGAGTACAATGAATCTCTTTCCGTTATGTGTCCGAGTAGAACCCCCACTCCCAATCAGTAAACAAACGAACGAATCAGGGGAGTGCGTCCTGCCAACGTGTCAAAATTCCTAGACGGTACTAACTCGGAACTGTATTCTTTTTTTCTATTGCAATCCACAGATTGGTGTATCGGGTTGGCTAACGGGACATTATAACTTCCGATGTCAGCCGGTCGACTATAGTAACCACCCTAAAACGTTAAGGGTAGGTTAAGTATTCCGAATTGCACGTGCCCAGTAACGAACCTTACTTTTCTAACTCGTCTGCTTGTTTCCTGTCGCGAAAGATCTTTCTTTTCGTTTTAAGTGTGCGTGTGTGCGTTGAAAATGTATTGCTTCTCATCAGTTTTGCTTGTACAAATGCCAAACAAAAAACCCATTTGTGTATAAATAAACGGTCCGTTTTCACTATCAGATAGCCCAATCTAATGACCATTTATTACCGTACATGTTACATAGGGTTAATCGATTGAAGGTGGGGTTGGCTTTATCGCATCTTGTTTCGAACGAAAAATGTCATCACATTCATTCACCCTCATCCATCAACCTTCACTAAGCTCTATTCTGGTCCTTCAAATTTCATAATGCAAATGTTAAAACAAACGTAAATAAAACTTTACTAATGCAACTAACTGTAAATTAAATGATACTTACTATTACTCAATTGGTTGTGGACTAACACAATGAGCGAACTACTGTGTCTAGTGAGCAAAGTCCGGTTTTGCTGCTCTTCCTCCAGAAAACGGTCCCTGTCTCAACCAGTCTATCTCACCTGTTCTCTACTTTTATGTGGTTTATGCAATTAATAGTTTCCGCAATCATCCTTTCCATTTCCTTTTTTTATACTTTCCCTCAGTCAATAACAACCGCATTCGTCTTTCTCCTTCTGTCCTGTCTGTGAACTGAATTAAATGTGTTTTCCTTGCGCGTTTTGTTTTTCTTTTCAAGCCTATCATATTTTTCTTTTCCAATAGCGCCTACTATGTACATGTCAGATCCACTCTCACAATCAACCTAGAAAAGTAAAAGATAATGAAGACAACCCAGACCCCCCAAACCTGTCAGTTTTGTTTAGGCATTTTGCGTGTTACATTTTAGGAATCACCTTTTGTGTGTGTTTTAGTAGCGCCTCTTCCTATAGAGTAGTAGTCCTGTGATAGGCATTATAGTCGCGTATAGAAGCAACTCGAACATTTATGCAAACCTATTGCTAATAACGTATTTCTTTTTTTGTTCTATTTATATCGACGTGATTCTAACAAACCATAATATCACAACTGCGCTTTGGAATCGAATCCTCCCCCCTGGACAACAGATGGTGCACGCGTGTTGGTGGTACTACTTTTCGAAGTTCACAGAGTTCTTCGATACGGTAAGTGAATAAATTTTTTCTGTTATTGTCGTTAGATATCACGAATCCTCCTGCTAAGATGACGTTCGAAATTGCGATACTTTTTCAGAGATTACATGGATTGCAATGGTTTGGAAAAGCCTGGATTTGCAGCCTTGATCGTGAATCTTTGATCCTGGATCCTAGTTTCTTGATCCTGAAATTTTGATTGCAGCTTGGATTGGATTCTGGCTATTGGATCTTAAAAACTTGCTTTTGTATCCTGATTCATTGATTGTGTGTAAATTTATTAAACGTTATCAAATTATTTTTATTTATGAAATTCAATTAGTAAAAAATCAGCTAAGCTTCCGGTTGACCGAATATGAATCGCCGGGTATTTCGATTAACTGATTTTGGTGGACGATGATTCCAGCTTTTACATATTGCGAGTATTTCTTGAACATCACTGCGTAGAATAGCATAAAACAATCGTGTTACTTCAGGAAAAGTGGTACATGTTTTACCAGAGAACGAAGATTCACGAAAAATTCATGGTTAACAATCCCGGTTGCAATGATCGCTTTTCAAGCTACAGGTACAGAAACTCTGTCAAACTTGATATTATTTAGCAAACAACGACAGTTTCATCTGTACGAAAATAGCACTTTTTTCTACCACTTTTCCCCTTCCGATAGCCGCATAAAATTCCTGCACAGTATACTGTTTGATGTCTACTTTGGCGTAAATTTCGTCGTCTATCGCAATCGAACTTCATAAGCATAGTTGTATACAGCTTCGTCAGTATATTCGGATTCTGCACACACACACCTACAATATGAGAGTTGTTCACCCCTTATCAAAAGCAATTTTTCATGTCATTCCGCGGCTAACATCGTTACTCTCACTACACCCAAAACAAATCCTATAGAGCGCAAATGCATCTGTTTTTTTCCGTTCCCAATGTTTCTATAGTTTAACAACGCTCCAAAACAACATCGAAACTCGTAGCAACACTTTGTTGGCTACACAGTTCAGTGATAGCTTGAAGAACACATACCATCGTCTCGCTGCATTCTCACTTGTTAAGCTTGTGATCGGTGCTGTAACGATGAGAAGTTTATATAGCTTTTGCGAAGAAAATAAACACTAGAAGTCCTGGGACAATACTCAAAAAGCTAAGAGTTTCAGTGTGAAAAAAACACTTTTCTTTGTGATTTTTTTTAGAACTGCAAATTTATCAAAAAAATTGTAAATTATCATTATCATTTCAATAACATGCTGTAATTTTTTTATGCAATAATATCAACAAACGACTCGGTGACGAAGCTTTTTGTACAAAGTCTCTGTAAAAAACATGACTTGCGGTGTTATCTGCCATTCCAAAACTACTTAACCGATTTCTTTCAAACTTTGTATACACATTCTATGTAAAAAGAAACCTAACCTCTACGTAGTTTTTGAGGTAAATTTTCAATTGGTTTTTCACTCATTTTAAATAAAAATTACAATTTTTCACGAAAAATTCCGCCTTTTTATGAGTAAACACCCCCTTAAATGAAAAAAATATCTCAAAAACTCAACGTAGGGGTTAGGTATTTTTAACATAGAATGTGTATGCCAAGTTTGAAAGAAATCGGCTCCAGAGACGTTGTACAAAAAGCTTCGTAACCGAGTCTTTTGTCGATATTTATGAATATAAAAATTACAGCATGTTATTGAAATAATACACTATAATGTACAAAAATTTTGATAAATTTGCTTCACGCAATGTTCTAAAAAAATCGCAAAGAATGTGTTTTTTCACGCTGAAACCTTCACCAAACCAAACAACCCCCCCCCCCCCTCCCCCCTTTAGGTCAAGTGGGAGGAAATAGATTTTTTGACACGCATGCTCGCCACAAGAACACACTTAGGAATAACCGAAAAGAAGTTTATCCAAGTTTCAGGTGTAACGGATGCTTCTTCTCTGTATAGCGAAATGCATTTTTCAACATGCTCGGTGATAGGTCATGTAGCCTTACCCCTATATAGTCATTTCACACAAACCACGTGTTTTAAGTTGTTCTTTAAAATGAAACATTCGGCTTGTGCTACATGTTGAATGATATCAAAACAGAAGTGCGGAGGTGATGATACTGAATATAGGCGACAACTGCAAGCTTAACCTCCAGTTCACCTCCAGAAGGTATTATTCCACTTCACGAAAACTGAACAAAATTTATAGTCAACGACCGGGTGGCGCGGGCGTTGGGTCGAGCCAGAGCTTTTCCATCGACCTTATTCGTGATGGAAACAATGCACACAATATTTCCTTTGTTCTCAAGACAATGCACACTAGATCGAGAGGCTGCTAGTTGTCGTTCACTTGATTCGATTGTTGGTCTGACTCAGACAGAAGTAGAAAGTAGACTGAACTGGTCTTATTCTTGGAACCGAAAGCAGCTGAGATGAAAGCGTGAGAAAAGAAGAAGTTTTTAGAAAAAATTTTAAGCTGTATGCACACGAGGCGACAGGATACCGGCCACAAAAATATTCACTATGGACAGCAACAGCGTTGGAATAGGTAGAACAAAATCCATAGTAAATATTTTTGTGTCGTTGGTCCTGTCGCCCCGTGTGCAAACAGCTTAAGGTATTGCGGCACTACCGTAACTTGACATACGGAAAAAAAAATCAGAGTTTTAATCCTCATGCCCCTTAATGCAGGCACAAGACGTACATATTATAGACAATAATAGTCGCGCAGTGCGCAAAATATTTTAAAATTTCCAAGAAGTATACACCACAAATTTCGAAACCGACCGTCACCGCGACTTTTTATTTTTTATACCTGAATTGTCTAACGACATTAGTGTCCATCAAATATCAAAACGCGACATTTTTACTGCACTAAATAATCTAAGCGCATCAAATGGTCCAGGACCTGATTGAATATCTCCTTTATTTTTGAAAATGCTGGCGGAAGAACTTATTCCATCTTTTCAGCATGTCCCTAAAAATGGAACATTCCCAAATATATTGAAATCCTCCTAGCCCAAGTAACAATTGAGGTTTTATGGCACTCATAAAACTTGCAGTTGTAGTATACTATAAAATCAAAATTGCTACTGGGGGTTTAGTACCAATTTTCAAATCTGCCGGTAAATCGGACATATGAAATTACCCAAACTATTCAAACCTATTGTTAATGATTTTTTTTTGCGACAAGTGAAACACCAAATATTAAACGAGCAGCATGGCTTTTTCTACCGGCCGCTCAACCATATCTAAATTACTTGGATTCATAGCATTTACTTTGAATGCAATGGACAGTGGCAAACACCTGGAAATCCTATATACCGACTACAGTGAAGCATTCGACCGTATTGATATACCACTACTTTTATTCAAACTGCAGAAAATCGGATTCTGAAATTATATTTAGCGAAACGTGGACAAAATGTCCGTTTCGAAAATGTACTTTCTGAACCAATTCAAGTTACCTCTGGTGTCCCCAGGGTTCCCACTTGGGCCCTCTTCTTTTTGTCTTGTACATAAACGACATTTATTTTCTCTTGAACGCATAAACGTGCTCGCAAATAACATGTTATGAGCCGAGCCGTATTTGAGATCCGGTAATGATTTTTAGAAACATCTTATAAAAAAAATTGCACAGAACACGACCCGGTAAATCGAATTAGGTGCCAATATAATAAAAATAATGACCTAAAATGACCTTGCTATATCAATTTTATTAACTTTTAATTTATTTCATAGTGAGGCTAAGTTTGATGAACTAAACAAACCAATAATAATCATCAATATAACGCATCTGGAGCAGAGTTACAAATATTCAAATTCATTGAATGAAAATCGATCATATTCAGCCGCATACATTTTCAATATTCAGTTGCGCGACTGAAAATGTCAAACGAACAAACCGCCCATTCATCCATGCAGATTTTCATTCGTCTCCGATTATTACACGAAGCGAACGTGCAGCAACGAATCAAACGCATCAAAGTAGGCCCAAGCACTATGTAAGAGATGATAATTGCTATTTTATGTGCTTTACCGGCATTAGAAAACATTTGCCTGGACAATTAGTGAAATGAATATTATTGTACGATATTCAACTGAGTAAATAACATGGATCATTGAATGAATATTTTTTCTACTCACCACGAATCGCATCAGGTTCATTTTCAGCAATCAAAAAAGAGCTTCGATTAATTTTAACTCTGATCTGGAGTACTATGAAAATATGTTTGATGGGCTCTAGCATACGAATCAAGTTAAGTTTAAGTAAATCCTTTCTTGAACATATTTTCCTTGCCTTAAGTTGCAAAAAATTTATTTTGATTTTAAATTTTGCTCTGGAAATTTATACTAAATAGTCAGTATGGGTTATGAGACTATGTCTAGGCACTAAAGAATATTCTAACACAGAGGCGAATGACCTTAAGGTTAAAACCTGTATAATCGAAATAAAAAAAAATAACAATTTCGATGTATTAAACAGATAGAAAAACCTGATTTTGTTAGCCTGAATACACCATGGGGCTGATAAAAATGGGTATTTACTGTATCATTTTAAACACATCATTTAATGTTTGCAGAATTGACGATTTTGAACGCACCGTGTTGACTTCATGTTGTGTTAACTATAATCAAATACAAATTAAATACGCCAAGGTCCCATACAAAATGGTAATCATTTTTTGACTCACTGAAAACTAGATTTAAAGAACCCTATGCATGAATTTTGTTTGACAAGTAACAAATACTGAAAAATAATAAGAAATGGCAACGCGTTTCGATAGATCTGATCCAAGCATGTCGTGCTTAGATCTGACATTTGTTTGTTTTCGTCGTCAATTTTTGTAGGCTCGGCATAGGTAAGGAAACATTACCTCACCTGGGACCTCTTATCTTAACGGTAATATTTTTTATTTACAACGGAGCAAAATAAAATAGAGAAGAAATTCATCATAACTTCAGTAGAATTTCATTATAGCTTCAGGACAATCAGCTGAAGGAGAAGCCGCTGTCATGAGATAGCAGTTGCAGCGGAGACATCGGTAGCTTACTACCCAAAGTAGCACTTATTTGTACGATTCTAACTTGGGTATATTGAACAGAGATCTGAAGCGGACCCTACACGGGACAAGGATATTGTCAATAAAAATATAGTCAAGACTGCTTCAATACGTCAATCCCATTAGATTTCTACATGATCAATATTTTCAAGATACCCTTACACGATAATATATTGATCAATAATTGATTTATTGACAATATTCCTGCACGTGTAGGGTCCGCTTGAGGTAATAATACGGTTCAAATACTGCAGGGTCATCGCAGCTACATACATCATGTCAGCTGGGATGGCGAATACCTGGAATCTTGTGGAAAATTATTAGTTTTTTATTCTTTTTAGTCGTGTTAGATGTATAGTGTCCGCGAAGTAGCACTCGGACGAGACGGATAAGGTGATTAATTCTAAGAAGTTCAGAATAGTGCACTCGTACAATGTGGATCAAAAAACTTTCGTGACGATTGAGAGTAACAAACATCCGCTCAATAACATGGACTGGTGTCTAAAGCTCGATTCAGAAGATACATCAGCTCCCGGCAACAACAAAGAACATCATCACGCCACCACTTCGTCAAGAAAAGTTAACTGCCTTTATCGTGCATCCGTTCACACGTTCCGTACGTCAAAACGTACCGTGCCGTTGATGTTGTGTGTGACTGCCTCAATTTAACTGTAGTTAAAGGGAGTAGCATTAGCGGATGGCGAGGTGGTGTTGATACTTATTTGACAAATAATAATCCGGCAGAGCCTAAGTCCAACACGAATGTTCAGGATAGCGGTATGTAATCAGGATCGATGACAAACACTGGAAATTGACAATGAGATCAAAGAAAATATATAACCAATGCTCATCTACAGCGGGTCGATCTGCTGATGAAAGATTGAATCGAAGCGAAGCTTTATTATGCGCAATACCAATATGGTCCATCTAATAACCATGCTGTAAAGATCGGATATCGTTACGGTATGACCCATAAGTGTGACGATGGATTCAAGAAGGGAGTTCCTGTGGACATGTTCCGGCTGCCCATGGGAAAATCATTACACCTGATTAATGTTTGTTCAACTGTGCCGCCAAAAGTGGAATGAAAATAGTCCGTAATTAGGACCAACCTGCAAAATTCTACAATTGTATCATTCCATTGTTAGCAGTTAGTCGAACAGTTCAGCATGAGAACAGTTTCAAGTTTTTAATCAGAAAAAATGCATTTCTTTTTTTGGATTTATTGAAATTATTTGCAGTATCTTGGTTAACCAGTCTACAAAATAATACTTGTTTATGACTTAACCTACGTATTATTTGAATTTTTGTTAGATATCTTGCACATTAATGCTACCTCAACGCACACGATACTTTATATATTTCAAGCATGATTTTCGAAAACAACGTAACTAACAAAAGTACACAAACTGAGATTATCACTTTCCCGCATTCTAAGCCTCTTAATGGGACATATTAACAAACTTTTGTTTTATTATTCGGTAATGCTGTTGAAAAATGCACGTTCGAAATAATAACGGACAAGCAACTGACACACCAGCAGTGCATAAATACAGTTTTGTCATATTAATTTCGTTAGTTTTGGTACTGCTGTAACACGTTATTTTAATTTAATCTATTTTTGTAACTAAATTTTTAAATTATACTACAATTATTCTACTAAAATTCTCAATTCATGTTTCTATAATGGTATAAAGAGCGCGCAGTTTCGTAATCCTGAACAATATAATATAGAAAAAGAGTACAAGTTAAGTTATCTTTGTCTAAGTACCACTGACACATTTTCAGCACATTTTATTTTCAGTTCTTAAAATCTATCCTACAGTAGATCAAACCTAAATACTTGTGACAATGACATTACAATTGAGATACTAAAAACGACTAATTGAAAAATGTCTAAAGTGTAAGAATGGTGAATAGAATAACGTAACACAGATTCTTCAAGGTTTTTCGGAATGTGTCCATTGGGAAAAAGACAGAAAAGAATAAACCGGAAACGGTGAAAATTCACCTTTTTATTGGACACGCTGGGAAAATATATGTCCTCAAGCAGGAATCGATTTATTTGAATCGAGCGATTTCCCAGTCTCTAGTTGGGTGCGCCATCGAGGAACTGTGATGATGTCATCACAGATTCCCAACAGTGGCGATTCTAACTCCAATGCCTCTCATGAGCCTCGCTGTTTTCAAAAAATTTGCTTGATTTTTTTCTGTTCCTTGGCACACTGCTTGTCTGCTCCTCGACTTGGAGAATCCTAGGATACTCTTTATTTACGCCGTTTATAATGCAAACCGAAATTTTCCCTTATTTGTGCGAAGGTCGCTGTGCTGGAGCAGGCGACAATGAACGCTTGAAAGGCCTTCTTCTGAAGCCATGTAACCATGTAACGAGGCCCATCATGAGATAAAAAAAACAGAGGAGCACAAAGTGAGGCTTAGCTGATTCTCTGCAAATATGGCAAACCAAAGTATAAAATTTTGTATAGTATTGTCCCCCTTTCGATATTTTTAAGCATCCTTGGCACGAACCTATTGCACTTTTGTTGATAACAGGATGTATAATATTCGTGTTTTTGTGTGTTCCTCCTAGCTCAAATCGCATAAAAACATCTATTGGAATTTTTTTGATTGAGTTGAAACTGAAACGTTAATCTGTTAGTAAAAACAAATAGATTTTTTCAGTTCTATTGTAACTTACATCTGTGGGGGAACAAACTTCATGAATACTATTATTCGGTTCTTTTAAACAGATGCAAGCACATTTCAAAAAATATGACTGATATTTTCATAAATAATAAATAGTTTCTATGGATACAATTTTTTTAGATGTCTCTAGCTCCAGCAATGCCAGTTTTAGCAAAATTTCATCAAAGTACACTGTCACTTTGACAGTGTACCTTTTCCAGGTACAGGGTAGCGTAAAACGCGTCCTCGAAAAATCATGAGAGCATTCCGTATTAACATATTTGTATTTGCTATAATATTACATCGAAATAAAAAAAGATAGGAAGAAAGTGTCGAAGAATAAACTGTATTATCTACAAAGAGCATCAAATGGCTTAGATTTATTACTTGGCGAGTATTAGGGTAACTAGAAATTTCTGGAACTTTCTCAGTTAAAACTAAAAGAAGTTTTTGGATGATATGAATTTTAATAAGAACAAGACAGCCCCGGCGGTTGAGTGGTAAGCTTAACCGCCATCCATCGCAGTTGGTCTGGGTTCAATCCCAGCTGAGGTCTTTGAGATTTTTCTGAGGTGAAAATATGTGGTCACGTCTTCCTTCTGAAGGAAAGTAAAGCCGTTCATCCCAGGTCTATGAGCTGACGTGTCGATATCAAGTCCAGAAAGTTGAGTAACCTCTCTGGTGTCGGTCTTTGGCTTTGTAGCGGAAATAGGTTGAAGGAAAATAACTAAAAAAAATATCCTCCTCCCGTGATACTTGTGGAAAGTTATGTACAGGTATAGTTCAATAACTCTGTAACGGTTGTGATTTGATATGTGTAGATCGCGTTTTTCTCCAAATATGACACCATTAAACCTAAACCACGACAGATTCTTGAACCAAACACCCTGTATTATTCTAAGAGAAGAGACGACAATAGTCTTCTTGCTTTTCTTAATGCATCTATCTATCTATCTAGGCATTTGTTATGGAGCGTGTTTGTGTGCTATTGATTGGGGATTATCTGCCTGCCAGATGGTGCTTCGGAACAAATTGTGTTTTACTCCTATTTCGTTGAAAGTCGCAGCAACGCGCGACGGGTATTAGTTAGTTTTCTCTACGAGTCCCTGTCGAAAATCTAATGCCAACAAGCCACCATTGTTGCAAGAATTCTTTTGCATGCTTTTCACTTTTGCTAAAAATAATTGTACCTCAAAGATCGTACCTGAACCAAGAATCCATCTGCATTTAAAGGCTAAATGTTATATTTATTGTTGTCTTTTTTAACAATATACGTAGCTATATCGTCATTTAAGACTATTATTCAATTTACATGAAATATTGAAACGCATGAAACGTACCGTAAACCGGGGTGACTTTGATCATCGGGGTGACTTTGATCACTCGAAACTTTTTTCGTAGATCGCTTATTAAACCAGAATAGTCTACCGAATCATTTTAGTTTGAAATGATTTTTACTCTAAACTTAGGAAATACTGGTTTGTTATACTTTTTGAGTATTTTGTTCGGTTTTTGGGTACAAAGACTACAAAAAACCGAAATTTGACTTTACCTTATTTTACCGAAGCTTCATAAAGTGTTTATTTTTTATAAAACAAATAAATCTCAGATTTGAGCAAGAGTAATAAATTACATGCGAGATTTTATTTTCCTTTAGAGTGGGATGTACCAAATTTACTTTTAAGAGTTTGTTTATTTTAAATACAATTTTTTGTGAAACTAGTTGGCAATTATTTCAATTTTTTTAAGCTAAAACACGCAACTTTTTTTATTGTTCAATATTCCAACGTGTTAAAATGGATGAAACATTTGGTACATTGATAAAACCCTGAAATAGAACAATTTTAGCAGTTTTAAAGGTTTTCAGAATCTTTTATTCTAGTTGGACACAAATTATACGAATTTTGGTTACTCGAATTTTACAGTACATTAAATACTTTGTATAATACCAATTAACATCTATTTAACAATGAGTATCTTTCCAGAATTAGTTTAAACAAACATTTGAATGAAAAACATTGACACCAATAACTTAATGTGGGTGAATATGCAGGCTAGCAAAGTCACCCCGGAATACGAAAACGGACATCAACTTGAAATCATTTTTGGAAAAATAGCTGTAAGCGGACAATTTTAGGTAAAACCATCCAATCTTGTTCTCCTTACATCAGTACATGGTTTAAAAATATTAAACTTGAAAAAAATGTCTTGCGTCTAAAAATATGCAATGATTACTTCGAAAAGTGATCAATGTCACCTCGGTTTACGGTATCTATATTGGATCTAGTAGCACTGTTTTTAACTCCTTTGAAAATATTTTGAACGCTCTTGATTGACAATACGACCAATCAGTACTGGTCCAATATTGACGTCAGGACTGGATCAAATTGGCTCGCGATTGTCTTCTCTTCTCTAAGGTATTACTAAACTAAATGCCATCAGATACACACGAATAGCAACACCTCACTCAAACCAACCAGAGTCTGTTCTGGAATTTTGGCTGATTTTTGACACAATTCTCCCACAACTTTAGTGATCTAGGACCAGGCCTGATGAGAGGGGGAGGCAGCCAGGGCAATTGCCCTGGGGCCCGGGTCGTATTTGGGGGCCCGCGTTTTTACCCGGAAGAAGGATGAAAGGAGTGAAGACCCGTTTTTATCAGTCCCTTGGCGAATTTTAAGCTGATAAAATAGGGACATTGATAAAAACGGGACATATAATTTTCTGTCATTTTAATAAACCGAAGCTCTTAAAATATTTGGTTCTTGTATATAGCCTCCCAACAGTTTCTGATTTAAATAAATTAAGTTCCCCTTAACGGGGTCTGACAGCGCAAAATTTAAAAAAAATTACATTTTAATTTTTGCATTTTTCGGATCTCTAAGATAAGAAATATATGCCCAAGAAAGGATTTACTCGAATTCAACTTGGTTCGTCTGCTAGAGCTCATCAAACTACCAACTATCAATTTTCATATGAAGCTGATAAAATCGGGTCAAAAAGCTGATAAAATCGCGGGTAGATAAAACCGTTGGCTGATAAAATTGGGTGCTGATAAAATCGGGTCTCCACTGTAGTAATTTCTTTATAATCATTCGCTTTATTAAATTGTTATATGATAAAAGTATAAAAAATGCAAACTTTATTTGATAGTTGACATTTGTTAAAACAAACGTTTTTGAAGAATTTGCCTACTTTGTGTACAAATTAAAAAACGAGTTTTATTGCTTGAATTGACGGAATACACTAGAAAATATTGAGAAGCTAATTCAAAGTATTTTCGAAGAAAGCAATAGAGCGTCAAACAAAAATGCGAGCGTACGGACAAACGCATCCGTTCTCTTCTACGTTCGCTTCTTTGCTGGTGGTGCCGGTTGTTGGCTTAGACACTGGTCGTGATTGTTTTTGAGTGAATATTTGTTCGTGTCAGATCCGTAGATATTGGTTTTGTAGCCGTTTGTGGTTTGGCATAAGATAACGGTGTGTTGTTTAAGGTTATAATAGGTGGGCTGTTCTTAGCTGGTTTTGCACAAAGTTTTCCGTGGTGCAGTGTCTTTTTGTAGAATTCGCGCATAGAAATCTACCATGGTGGCCTAACCAGTATTGTCTGATGAAACGTCCCATTTTCGGTTGATCCGCATAAAATGGTTACGTATGAAAAAGTTGGATTTTGCCGTGCATCTATAGCGGAACGATTTTTAGTTTCTACTCTGGGCGAGATGAGAAGGTAGACTGACCCTAATTAACCGGTGATTAAAATGGATAACTGTTGTATTTTTATAGCACGTTCAAGGAATTTTTCTTCTAAAAGTGCATTGCGTTGAGAAAAACGGTGATTTTGGGCCTAGCCCAAGTAACCACGAAGCATTATGTAATGGCTTTAGATATGTTCTAAATTTTCATACAAAACATATGCTGTACGGCTTTATAGTTCTATAGAGAAAATTAAAGCACACTTAGTGTGCCAGAATAGAGCTAGTTCAGAAGCACCTTAATGGCTGTCAGCAATGTTAATATAGAGCCGTTTAAAAATAACTTTTCCTTCTTTAACGATGCAACAAAAGAAAAAATAAACTTTCGATAACACACTCACCCTTCCGCTCTTCTTTCGTTTGATGTGCCGACTGTTTAAATTGACGATTTAGTACCTATGGAAATGGGGTTCAATCCCCAGTTGAAAAGCTCGTCTCAATGTGGTATACGCTTTTGATCATTGATCTGTAAGAAGATTTGCTTGTATATTCGGTTTATTCCAAACTCTACCTAGACGTTTAGTTGATTTTTTTTCGAAGAATCGTGCAGAATTTGCATTTTGATTTTACGTTATTTACGTATTTTTTTACAGGCACAAAATGAGAGTGAACGAACATTTTGATAAAATATTGCAGTGACGCCAATCGTAGTCCAATTCTAAATGTCTAATTTAAACGTTAATTACAACGAGTGGATCTAACAGCCCTACTGATAAATGATAGTGTGACAGCTAGATTGTTTAGCATGAACAAAACGACAACAGAACACACAAAAATTCTCGTTTCCTTGAAAAAGGTCCAATAAGGACCGAAACGTTGGAGAAATAGAACAACGAGTGTTCTTGATTTTTATTGACTGAAACGCCGATCTTCAAATCATAAATTGTCACAATAACAGTCGAAAGTACACTAATTTACGTTTATTACATTATCATTTATTACAGGAATGCACACGAGTTTAGGTGATTATTGGAACGCATAGGTATATGTGTTAATTTAATCAGTCGGCATGTCAAACAAAAGAAAGAAAGAAAGGAAGAAGGGTACGTTAGCGAAATAGAAATTTTTCTTTTGCTGTGTCGATAAAGAAGCGAAATTATTTAAAAAAACCTATTTTAATCCACCTAGCGGTGCGATTGTGCCTTTCTCAATCATGAATCACGATAATGTGTGCGTTGTTTATATTCATTAAAAACTTTTAAATGCATATATTACATTTTATTATTATACATCACATGACAACTATATACAGGAAAATAAATCATTATTCGAGATCTAAAATTTTGAAAAAGAAAAAACAGCCACGGTAATATTGAACTGAAAAAAAAAGGTGCGAAATCGGCAAAGTCCCAAAAAGTCGATTTTAAAAAAAAAGATTTTCGAAATAACATAAAATCTCGACGTTTCATGCATTTTAAAGACGTTTGTCATCAAAAATACGAATTCGATTTCTGAAATTTCATGTGGTCCCCCCTTTGAAAAAAAATTTGAGTTCCGGCTTATATGGGAATTTCATATGTGACCGGACGGTTTAGTCTATATTTCCGGAACCATACAAGCGATCCGTACGAAATTTAATAGACATCTATGGGAATATTATAGCTATCATTTGGGACTAAGTTTGTGAAAATCGGCCCAACCATTTCCGGGAAACTGATGTGAGTTCGTAAATTTTGAAAGATGGCCGCTTTTCCCGGGCACTTCCGGAACCGTCTATGGTGGTTAATGTAGTCAACGAAAGCTTTGTTGGCCGTCGGTGACCTAGAACAGCAAATTTAAGTTGTTTGAGAGACATTTTAGCGAAATTTTTACCTTTTTTGCTTTCATCGGAGTATCGGTTTAAATCACAATTTGCTATGTGATCGCACGCCACAACCTGTAACTCCGGAACCGGAAGTCGGATCGGGATGAAATTAAATAGCCATTTACGGGGACGCAATACCTTTCATTTGAGGCCAAGTTTAGTCGAATCGGTCTAGCCATCTCCGAGAAACCGATGTGACTGTTATTCTGAATTTAGATACTTCCGCCGGGGCTTCCGGAACCGAGGATGGTGGCCAATGTGGCCAAATAGACTTTGAATGGATGTTAGTGACCTAATACTACAAATCGAAGCAGTTGTGGTCATATTTTGGAAAAATTTTCACCTTTATACATTCATTGCAGAATTTATTAAAATCGACATTTTCTGCGTGTTCGTACTTATCACCCTGTAATTCCGGAACCGGAAGTCGGATCCATTAGAAATTCAATAGCAGCCTATGGGAACGTTGCACCTTTCATTTGAGACTAAGTTTGTCAAAATCGGTTCAGCCATCTCTGAGAAAAATGAGTGACATTTTTGGTCACATACACACACATACACACACATACACACACATACATACATACACACATACATACACACACACAGACATTTGCCGAACTCGACGAACTGAATCGAATGGTATATGTCACTCGGCCCTCCGGGCCTCCGTTAAAAAGTCGGTTTTCAGAGCAATTGCAATACATTTCTATTGAGAAAGGCAAAAACACAGCTCTATTTTAACATTGCTGATAGCCATTAAGGTGCTTCTGAATTAGCTCTATTCTGACACATTCTTTCGTCTTTTCCGACACTAAGTGTGCTTTAATGAGCTTTATAGAATTTTGAAGCCGCAAAGAATATGTTTTGTATGCGACCATTGAATCTAAAGCCATTAAATAATGCTTCGTGGTCTCTCCTTACCCCTAACCTTACCAATTCCCCAATCCTTCCCATCAGGAAAATCATGAAAAGACGATTCATGGCAAGGCACAAATCTCCGATCAACATGGGGAACGTGCTATTTGAGCTAGAGGCTACTGATTTCTGTTTCCTGAGTACCCGCAAATTGAAAAACTCGTAGCTAATAGGAACAGGAAGCTGTCGAAATTCACCTGTCTGGCACGCTATCTGTGGATGTGGCAATATGAGTCAACCGGAGACTAATAGAAACTACGGACTCACGAATTTCTCATGGCTGAAGAGGTACTAACTCATACTGAACTAGACGGCTTAGGTTGTAAAGGGCCCGGCAGTAATACAAGCCTTGGGACCCGACGCGGCTGTCGACGGCCCTGTCTAGGACTATTTCAATAAGTAGAATTGAGTCATTAAATACGGGTCCATATACGCGAAATAAAAGTATCATTACTAAGTAATGAGATTACTGGAATTGTATGGGGATTCCATCATTACTCGCTTTAGACATTTAATAGTGACATTACTAGTCAGTAATGACATTCCGAACGGCTCGTGTGGGAGCCCCTAACACCGAGCGTGAAATCTCAATCAGTAGTGTATTTTATTTGTATCGCGCCTACTGTTGATATGGATAGAAAACACACAACTAACCCTGAAGGGACACGCGGATGTTTTATAAACAAACACCTTCTTCCCTCCTAATAGGCGCTTGATTAAGTTTATTTAGTTACTACTACTCGTCGGGTTGAGTGTTTTCATCGTCGTCAACCGTCAACTCGATGCGGTCCATCATAGAACTTCCTATTGACCATAATCGACGTACATGTAATTCTCTGAACACCCAGAAGAGGGTGCACCCGACTGACTAGACTAGAACCGATGATAGTGATCCGGCAGTCCGACGCACCCCTAGTCGCGTTCTACCCTCAAACTCGCTTGCGCGCTGGCTCGAGCTAAGGCCGGACATCCTCCACTGCGCAGTTTACAAGTAGTTGATGCATTTTTTATTCGCGTCGTCGTTGAAAACGATCGTATCCCCCCGCATCATCGAAGTAGGCATCAGAGGTGTATCATTAGGAGTCCAAGGAGACGCATTGTGTTTTTTGTTTCGCTGTTGTTCATCTGGTGTGTGCGCTCGAACAACACTAATAAAACCCAAATATTTATGACGCTAATTTTACTACCGGTCCGCGAGGTGTTTCTTTTTTTTTGTCCCGTCTCTTCGCATCAGATTGGCAATTATTTGCCCCGGATCGGCAAACTTGTACCTAATCCACCTTGTGGCCAAGAAGATGGGCGGGGGGAGTTCTATAAATATGCACAATCTGGTCAATAATTCAACGATCTTACGAAAAGTCATTAGGAGATGGGCGATCGTTTTTTATGTCTTGGTGTTTTTTTTTTTGCATGGGTTTCCCCCCTTCACGCCAGCAGCTTCTGCAGACAGTGACGGCTGTCCACCGGAGCGTAAAGTACCCGTGTGTGTCTAATTTACCGGAATGCTCTTGACTTTGAAAGCGTTCGAAGTTGAGAGATGACTGGTGGTATTCTAATTGGGGTAAAGGAGCTAGTTTTGAGAATGTTTACCTTCGAAAAGTGACGATCAGACTTCGAATCCTTCACGAAATGCGTAATTCATTCTGTATGGGAAACAGTAATGTGTTTTTCAATCCTTACGAAAATAGTGTTGTAATTCTTGGAGATTTATCTCTCGGTATAGCGAATAAAATTTACATTTTTATGTGCACAGTACCTACTAATAATTTGAAAACTTGCTGCAATTATCATATGTGTGTGAACCCCGTCAGTACCCGAACAGACAATCGCGAACAAGTGTTGTGGTAAACAAGGCAAGCCATGCTTTTAACCTAGACTGTGATAAACTAGGCAACTCATCACTTCACTAAAAGCAATAATGCTTCATGACGAGGGCATCCCGGAGCGACAATGAATTCAGTTCTCCATTACTTTCCCATCCCGGTCATGGTCGACATTCATGCAAGGTTTTTTTTCCCTTGGAGTTGGACGAAGCTGAATTAATATTAGATGTTGTCCTCCAATTTTGAAATCTGTCTAGATTACCTAGTGGACCGATCCATTCCTGGTACTCATTAGTAAGCCTTTGGCATATTGATTTCATTCAACTTCAATACCATAACCGTACACTCGTACCTTGCGCTTAACTCCACTCATTAGGTTCTCTACAACAGCTTCTTCTGTACGGAAACCCATTTTTTCTTCATGCCTTCCTTAGATTTGACCTTCTTGAGATGCTTCCATAGTGCCTGCTTCACACTTGCCCAGCATTTTTCGATAAACCTTAGTTCCGGTACGTTGGGGGGTTCCTATTTTTGGGTACGAAAGTGACCCCGTTGGCTTCGTACCACTCCAGGACAACATTTGAATAGTGGCACGAAGCTAGATTCGGCCAGAAGGCCGTATGGCCCTCGTGATGGTTCAACAGAGGAAGCAAATGCTTCTGTAGATACGCCTTTCAAAGTTTGCCAATAAATACATGATTTGGCAAGCGATCTGTTTATATGGTAAGCGGAGTGCACCGTTCGTGACTGTAAACGGGGAGATCTCCCCGTTTCATGTATTTATTGGCAAACTTTGAAAGGTTCTGCTTCCCTACTTTCTCATCGAACTTGTGCTGGGCGGTGAAGCACAGTAGCCCTGGAAGCTGCCAGCGGTCGGCCTTAACGTAAGTCTCATCATCCATGACGAGACAATGAGGCTCAGAGTTTGGCAGTAACGTTTAATCACATGACTCACCGGTGACTGCACGATTCCAAGTTGTTTTCCAATGTCACGATGAAGGAGTTGAGGATTTTCCAGGTGCTTGCGCAAAATCAATTTGCGACGTTGTTTTTCGTGTGAAACCATTTTTTCCAATTTCCGAAAAACTGACTGCAGTATAAACAATACACTCTAAATGACTTCTACCCAAATTGTCAAGAGAAAATGCCCAATGGGTTATTTTCTACAGCGTTCTATCCGTGATTCAATTTGATGTGGGACAGCATTGAAATTTATCCATCAGTTGTCGCAAGATAAACATGGTCCGTCGAAACTCGTCCAGCGAAGCAACGGGTGCAGTCTGCTAAACAGGATACGGGAGAGTCCGTATGCACAGCATTTGTTATGCCCCAGTAATAATTACACTGTAGCTTATGTCCCTTATTGCAGCTGGAGCTAATGCCCAGATTCCGCCCTTTTCGATGATCTTAGGTGCCGGTCATACACCACGTAGACTCTTAAGGGAGGACGGGGTGGTCTAGTATAAGTCTGCGTTTGTCTACATTGGGGGACTATTAAGCTTAAAGTATTAAACTACTCGATTCAGCTGCAGTTTCGAACAACCTAAGAGTAGAAATTTGTTACAAAATTAAAAAAATAACCTAAATGTTTCATTGTAGTTCGAACTTGCAAGTATCTCATTATTCCGAACTCGGAAAGTTACGTAGACTGGTAAAATCCTGCTTACTACGAGGGTTAGTCTAAAATTTTGGTCGACGAGTTTTATGAACGGTCTCTTATCTTCTTCAATCCTTTTTTGCCTTTCTCATATAGAAAGGTTATGCAATCGCTCTAAAAATCGTCAACCTAATCCCGGCCCGGAGGACCGAATGTCAGTTCGTCGAGATCGGAAAATATCCGTGTGTATGTGTATATGTGGAAAAAATGTCACCTCTGTTTCTCAGAGATGACTGGACCGATTTGCACAAACTTAGTCTCAAATGAAAGGTACAACCTTCCCATCGCTATTGAATTTTTTGTTGATTGGACTTCTCGTTCGGGAGTTACGGGTTGAAGAATGCGACCACACAGCAAATTCCCATATACACTGAAATAAAAAATTCTCAAAGGGGACAGTAAGGGCAAATTTCAAAATCGGATTTGTATTTTGGATGCCAAATGACTTTAAAATGCATGAAACGTTTGAGATTTGATGCAATCTCGAAAAAAAGATTTTGACAAAAAAAAATTGACTTTGGAACATTTTTGCATTTCTCATATAGAAAGGTTACGCAATCGCTCTAAAAATCGTCAACCTAATTTTTTTGGCTTGTATAGGCTTAGGTAGGAGTATGCAGTAAAAAGAGTATGCTACTTTAAAATTATAACTAGTTTAAAATTACTTAACGGATCTTCCTCCTTAATTCGCCGCTGGTTGCAAGCGATGTTTCAGTGTCGACACATAGTATCTCAAAATCATGGCTGACGATCCGTTGTATGTACTATGTGCAAATCGTACTGAATATGTAATATGCATTTCCACCATTGTATTGAACATAATGAGCCATGGAATCGTAGTTTGGACAAATGAGGAAGGCACAATTGCACCACTAGGTAGATTAAAACAGGTTTTTATTTATACCTCCTCTACTCGTTTGTCCATTAAATGACAGCTCAAAGTGATCGTTGTAGCTATCAACCATTTATATAAGACCTATCAACAGATTTCCGACGGAGTCGTTAAATGTAGCCGGTTCCTCATATTGTTGATCATCTCGTAATACGTTCGCGCGTCGTTCCTGGTAAAGTTACGAGCACTTTTTGGTCGTATTCTTTGTTATGAGCAAGAATTGTTTCTGATGTGTAGCCGCTGCAAACATTCAACTCCTAGTCTGGTTTTTCTTGCCGGTAGCTCTGACAGTCAACGTTGAACCAACCATTCCACTAATTTCCACGTGTGATACGCAACGCTTCTGAGACTAAGGCAGGTTTCTAGACAAAAAAAATATCTGGACGCAGCGCAGATTGCTGACCCCCTTGCAAATTCAAGCTTGCTTTCACCGATAAATTTTCCCGAAAACTGATAGTCTGGTAGGGATTTTGTGGTTGCGGACTCAAACCATACTTTTCATCCGATTTTTCTTCATTTCTACATACGATTTCGCTTCCTCAGGATGCCTCCGGAGTGCCTGTTTAGTGACAACACAGTATTTCTCAACTGGCCGCAATTAAGATCGTTTGGAACGAAATTGCCCTCCTTAACCTCATACTATTCTAGAATATCTTTCGAGTAATGGCACGAGGCCAAATCCGGCTAGAAGAGCGTAGAGCCATCGTGAGACTTCAGAAGTTGAAGTAGATGTTTTCGGAGGCATTCCTTTCAAGTACACCTACCCATTGACCGTTCCGGTTATCCTGAGTGCACCGTTTTCCACAGAAACAAATAGCTTGCCAAATCATGTAGTTTTATCAATTTTAGACATCTGCTTTTTAACTTCCTCAGGGACGTTATTCATGACGAGATCAAGTTTTATAGCACACTACAAGGGCAATCTAAGTTTTATCAGTGGCTATAAAACTACCATAAAACCTCAATTGTTACTAGGGTTCTCTTTTGGCAATTTTTGATATTCTGATTCCATCCTGCCGACGTACTATTTAAAAACACGACTTGAAGATTGAACCATTCCCTGCTTCTTACTATTGGTATGTTGATACATCCGGATTTTCTAGGTACGCGCGCAAAATTTGTTTATGACGGTGATATGCTTCTGAAGCCATTTTTGCAACCGTTGGTAGTTGGTACTTACACAATGTAAACAATAAACGTTGAACTAATTTCACCCCAAATTTTAGCTGAAAATTTTTAAAGGAATTTTTTGACTGAAATTTGAAAGTGATGAAATTTGATTCCGCTCACCTTTTAGTCCAAAATTGGAAACATTACTTGTGAACACATCTAAACAGCTCATGTACGTTTCATGTACGTATTTGGCATAGTTTACAGTTATTGGATGTTGGTAGGTTCTACATAATTTCATTTCACTTCATCAGAAGTATTCCTTTTCTCAATTATTGTCAATTTCCTAAGATTATCATTTGCATTCTTTACTTACTTTTTGGTTTATCTGATTCCCGTCCTACCAGTAAATTGGAGTCCGTAGGAAGAAAGTGCCTCACACCTTTCCAACACGCTCTCAGAATAATCCTTCGGTTTTGTAAATTTCACCGTTGATAGTGTCCGTTGTGGCAAAAATTACTCGTTACTTTCCACGGGTAGCCGATTACCTGCCAAATAAGGTGTTTCGATGTGAATTTCAAAATTGTGATCCATTGACAACGGAACATTTGTTTAGAACTCTTGAGACCGTTTTTTCGGGATTATTGGAATTCGATTCACTTCCGTGTTAAGCGCATAATCACACTTTTACACAATCATTGACTACAGTGAAGACCCGTTTTTATCAGCCCCTTGGCGAATTTTAGGCTGATAAAACAGGGACATTGATAAAATCGGGACATATATTTTTCTGTCTTTTTAATAAAACGAAGCTCTCAAAATTTTCTTCTTTGGTCCTTAGATATCGCCTCGCAATGCTTTCCAATTATTTGCTTCCCCTTAAGGAGGTCTGACAGTGCATTTTTATTTTTGCATTTTTCGGATATCTAAGATATGAAATATATGCCCAAGAAAGGATTTATTCGAATTCAACTTGATTCGTCTGCTAGAGCCCATCAAACTACCAACTATCAATTTTCATGTGAAGCTGATAAAATCGGGGGTAGATAAAATCGGTTCTCCATTGTATTAAATTTATGACGGCCAAATTATTCAAAAACGCACTTAGCAGGCAGATCGTTCCATCCTACTAATCAACGAGATTTTTCCACATCAACAACAATTAATTCTTTTTTATCTTTCATTCATGACAGTTCTTCTTTGTGATGCGTAAAAAAACTAGTCAAGTGTCAACGCTACACGTTATCCATCACGGATGCATGCCAATGTCCGTGTGGTTCGGCGTTAAGTTCACACCAGGTTCGTATATTGACCCCGACCGGGGTACAATCAAATCTTTAACGCGGAGTTTTTCCACTACTCGCAGGTGGCCACAGTACCTTCTTCGGATTGCTCAACACCTTCGTACACATCGTCATGTACACGTACTATCTGTTCTCTGCGCTTGGACCCCAGTTCCAGAAGTACCTCTGGTGGAAGAAGTACCTGACTACCCTGCAAATGGTGAGTTGAGGAGCAGTTTGATCCAGCGAAATCATGTTACATTATTCTAACGGTTTGTCATCTGTTGTAGGTCCAATTCGTCGCAATCATGGTGCACGCCTTCCAGCTGCTGTTCATCGACTGCAACTACCCGAAAGCATTCGTCTGGTGGATCGGAATGCACGCCGTTATGTTCTTCTTCCTGTTCAACGAGTTCTACCAAAACACGTACAAAGCGAACAAGGTAAGGATCTCCGTTTGTTTATTTGTGAACCGCGCTGTCAAAAATTTGCAACGGCGCCGCCTACTGCGATCCGTATATGCATACTTGCGATAATTAAATCCGCTAAATCTCGGGAAAGTTTTCAATGTGACCTAAGTACCTCTTTGCGTATACATTTCCATCTGTCGGTAGCTTCAATCAACCCCTTAACTCTATTTTGTTTGCCAACATCGTCGGCTGGGTTACGCAGGTCACACTAGTCAAAAGTTTCATATTTTATCAATCCATTATCACGTGTTCCATGATGTATTTGACTGCGGCCGTATTACTTGAAACAGATACTGACTTGTGCTTCTTCATCCGACTAGCTCTCTCTTCCCTCCCACCTCAGTAGGGAGATGTCGATACTCAAATCTCTTCCGAAACAGCATTGGTTAGTTATGCAAGTGGACATTTCAAATAAATGTCCATTGCTTAATCGGCTTTGGTGGCATTGAATTCGGTCCGCCAAACGGCATTCCATTCGTTGTGAATTGGATGAGAAAACTAAGCGATTGAAAGAGCTGAGTTGTGACTTTTTTGCTTGGGGGAATGTTGCACATGCAAATGGCAGCGGGTTTGTTTGATGGTTGGATTATATTCTTTTATTACTGACTTCTGCAGTTCTTTTGAGGATTATGTGTGAATTTTCGGGAATGATTATTTTAGTAAACTGAGTTGTTTTCAATTCCTATATAAGATACGTCGCGATGAAAGCTCTTATTCGTTTAGGTGCATTGGAGTTTTTTCCTGATGGTGATCTATAAAAGAAAAGCAACCTATGAATTATTGTTGTTATTAACAACTTTGTTTGCTAGAAAATTTCGAAGTCAAAATGATGGTTCTAGGAGCATTAAACGATTGTATGTCGTTTCCCGGAATACCATTTCCCGGAATGTACTATTTCGCGGAATATTTCCCGGAATGTACCGTTTCCCGGAATACTATTTTCCGGAATGTACCATGTCCCGGAATACCATTTCCCGGAACGTACTTTTTCTCGGCAATTTGTTATACTATTGAAATCTGAAGTACTTTAAGAACATTTGCATTTAGAACTATGTTACTACTCAAATTTTTGTTTGGTTCCCTTCACAGCTTGTCTTTGCTCGCTGATCATATTAATGAATTTGAAAAACTAATTCTCATCAGGAATCAGTAGCGTCTGGCTCAAATGGCACGTTCCCCATGTTGATCGGAGATTTGTGCCTTGCCAAGAATCGTCTTTTCATCATTTTCCTGATGGGAAGGATTGGGGAAGTGGTAAGGTTAGGGGTAAGGAAAACAACGACACATTACAATTAAAACAGAGCATTCTGCACCCCCGGAGTGATGCTGAACGATCTGCAGGTGCTACAACAGCAGGAATAAAACTTCCAACCCCCGGAGGGATTTAGAACCTCTACTCAAACAGTGAGCGGATATATCAACACCCTCGAGGGGATATTGAGATAACAGAACGACAATACCCCCGAAGAGATATTGTCATTCAAATACGGCTAAAAAACTATAGCTCTTTACCACACTGGGTTAGGAACAGAAGCATATCCTTAAATGTCAGCTCTCTGTACATAGGTTCATCTATGTATGGAGAACCAAAAATCCGGATGCGCAATTGCATTAATACAGGGCAATTGCATATCAAATGATATGATGTTCCGTAATCGGATTCATAAAAAATCACATGAATAATACTCAGCGCGCTGAATAGTAGCCATGTGATAATTGAGTTTGCAATGTCCAGTCAGTGCCCTGACCAGAATACTGCAGTTGTGCTTGGAAAAATGCAACAAATTTCTTGACATTTTCGGACTCACATCCGGCAGAAAAGCCTTTGTTTGAACGCAAGTTTGCAAGCTACGCCAATGATTGGCATGTTCGAATGCAGTCCAAGAGCGAATCTTGTGCTTTATCCAACTTATTGACAGTGGTAGAACTGGTTCTGGACCAACGAAATCAGTCGCAGCGCCAGCTCTAACCAATTCGTCCGCCCATTCATTTCCAGTAATACCGGAATGACCGGGTACCCATAGAAGGTAGATAGCATTTGAAATGCTAAGTTCTTCATGCGACATGCGATTACTAATTTCAATCTCGAATCTGCCGAACTAAGTGCTTTCAGGGCAGCCTGACTGTCAGAGCAAAAATAGTTTCTTTTACCGCAAATTCCCTGTTGAAGTGCGGATTGTACGCCACACAGAATCGCAAAGATTTCTGCTTGGAATACGGTACAGTATCTACCAAGCGAATGAGATTGGTTTAATCTCATCTCATGACAATAGACACCAACACCGGCTCGGCCCTCCAACAAAGAACCGTCCGTATAACAAACTACGTATTCTTCAAGTTGTCGCTCCATCCAGCCAGACAGCCATTCCTCACGAAGAGGAATTCTCACATTGAAAGTTTTAGTAGGAAAACTACATGTGAGTGTAAGGTCACTGGGAGCAAGTGTATATTCATCCCAAGTAACCATTTGGGGCCACAGTCTTGTGTGGCTAGTTACACGATCTATTGGGTTACTGTTCCAGAGCCCAGTAACCTTAAGACGGTATGCACAAGAAAGTGCTTCTTGTTTCAGAAACACATATTTATGTTCAAGAGTGCCTCGAGAGCAGCAGTAGGTGTTGTCGAGAACGCACCAGTCATCGTCATCAAGACCATTCTCTGAAGATGGTTTAACTTTGATTGGATTGTCATGACTTCTCCCTTCTGCCACCAAACAAGGCACCCGTATGGCAGTATTGGTCTAACAATTGTTGTGTAGATCCACTGAATGTACTTGGGTTTGAGTCCCCAGGATTTGCCGAAAGCCCGTCTACATTGGCCAAAGGCCATGCAAGCTTTCTTGATCCTGAAATCGATGTGAGCTGTCCAATTAAGTTTTGAGTCGAGAATTACCCCAACGTACTTAACTGGATCTTCGACAATAATTTCAGAGTCAAAAAACTGCAATGGACGAGCTCCGGTTGTAATCCTTCGTTGCGTGAAAAGCACCATTGAGGTTTTATTTGGATTAACTGATAGTCCAACCTGAAGACACCACCGCTCAACAACACATAAGGCTTGTTGCATCAAATCAAAAAGTGTGTTAATGCAAATACCGGTGATCATTATATGATAATCATCGGCGAAACCATACGTCGGAAACCCAAGCTCATTTAGTTTTCTCAACAAGCTATCGGCGACAAGGTTCCATAGAAGTGGTGAAAGTACACCACCTTGAGGACATCGGCAGACACTCAGTTTCGTCATCTCTACTTGTCTTAACGATGAGCACAGATGTCGGTTGCTAAGCATTGCGTGTATCCAGTTCGTGATATATGAAGGTACTCCATGATCTCGTGCTGCTTCCAAAATGGATTCGAAAGACACGTTGTCAAAAGCACCTTCAATATCGAGAAAAACTCCTAAACTTAATTGCTTTTGTGAAAAAGCTTTTTCAATGTTGTAGACAACATTGTGTAACAGGGTGGTAGTAGACTTCCCCCGCTGATATCCATGTTGCATTGCATGCAGCGGGTGCTCGCCCAAGCTACCATCCCGAATGTAGTGGTCGATTAAACGTTCCACTGATTTGAGAAGGAAGGAGGTCAGACTGATCGGTCTAAAGCTCTTTGCCTCCTCATAAGTTACGCGGCCACCTATGGGAATGAATTTGACAGTTATTTCCATAACTGACATACTTCAACCCGCCGGATGCCACGCGGCCTCTAGGCTGGTTTTGTCCGGAGAAAGATAATAGAGTTATCAACCTCCTAGTGGACCACAGCCAGTTACTGGGGAGTTCGCCCGGCTCTTCCCAGGCTCCGTTCGCCATTGAGAATATTTTAAACCCCCTCAACAATTTTACCCATAGCACGGGTCGCATGACACTATGGAATTGGGGTTCCCTGTTTGGTGTTACCACCGGAACAGGTAGTCCGTAGTGTAATTCTTAGCCGGTTGAAACAACCACTACCGACACTACACGGCTTATCTAGGCTGTTCGGAGAAAGAAGCTGACATTGATGGACAGCTCCCATAGATGGCCGAACATCCGACAATTTCGAAGTCAAAATGATGGTTCTAGGAGCATTAAACGATTGTATGTCGTTTCCCGGAATACCATTTCCCGGAACGTACTTTTTCTCGGCAATTTGTTATACTATTGAAATCTGAAGTACTTTAAGAACATTTGCATTTAGAACTATGTTACTACTCAAAAAATTGTTTGGTTCCCTTCACAGCTTGTCTTTGCTCTCTGATCATATTAATGAATTTGAAAAACTAATTCTCATGCATATGTAATTTTATTTGAAATCGAAGGTCTAGAAAATAGCTTATGCTAAAAAGAAGGTGATATCAAAGAAGGTCGTAATTTAATTTAAAATTAATAGCATTTCAATAACATGCTACGAAAATTTTAAAGAAGGCCAATCGATTTCATTGTAGTTATTGTATTTGAATCAATGAAGTTCTAAAATTATTTCCATCAAATTGATTTCCATTGATTTATTATTGTTCCAAAAAAGGCTAATTCACATAGAAATTTTAGGAAATGTTTTTATTTTTTTTATCTAATCTTCTTTATTTTTACCTTTTATCTAATCTTCGTGAAAATCAGTCAACGTATTCAGGGCATTTTTAGAGTACTGTGATTGGTTATCATAAAATTGTTGCCAACGGTGTGAAAAAACATTGCCAAACCAATTTCAAAGATGGCCGCATTTCGAGACGCTGGAGAAAATAATTCAGAATATGCTGTGAATATTTCAAAGCTCGTGGTTTGAAGTGGATTTGAAAAAAACGCATTTGAAGTTTTTAGTACGCTTGGAGCTTACCTAAAAACGATAGGACAGAATTATTAGTATATACAATTAGGTATTCTGTTCGCCTTCCATTTTCTATTATATCATTTTATTTCAATAACAAAATTTCCAAATCTTAAAAATTCTACAGTGGTGTATTACCGAAGATTACCACGCGAAGGAATCGATTCGAAATAGTAAAAGAATTGAAAATATACCAGTTTAACTCAATCCGTAAAATTTGGAACGAATATGAGGCAAAATATAGGGATCTGTTAGTCAGGAATTAGACGGTCATGAATTTATGAAATTTATTCACCCCTTCACTACCTGCCGGGGGAAAATTGGAAAGTATTTGTTTCTATTTTGGTACCCATTTAATTCATTGATATCCCATCCATTTGAATGCTTTTTATTCCTCACTCAATTTTTTAAATCCTTCCATAAATTCATTTTATGATCAATTTAAATAAGTTTTCCTAAAATTGCGGAATTGAAAAGATTAAATCTTTAGAATGACAGTTTTGCAATC
The DNA here is from genome assembly GCF_030247195.1 of Topomyia yanbarensis. NCBI lineage: Eukaryota > Metazoa > Arthropoda > Insecta > Diptera > Culicidae > Topomyia > Topomyia yanbarensis. Next base: position 8,060,226 of record NC_080670.1, on the reverse strand, counting down.
TTGTTGCTATCTTGTTTTTTACCACAATAACCACTCAAGATAAAAAAAAATTGAAAATATTTTCAAACAACTTTTCATGTTCTGAAGTAGGTAAAATCTCCTACAACACAATTAGCTGCATAGCAGGTCTTCTAAAAATAAGTTTGGTCGGTGAGGTACGATTTTTTTTTATTTTCCGGGAAATGGTATTCCGCGAAATGGTTTTTCCGGGAAATAATACACTCCGGGAAATAGTTTTCCGGGAAATGATACATTCCGGGAAAATGGTACATTCCGGGAAACGATATTCCGGGATATGGTACATTCCGGGAAATAGTTTTCCGGGAAGTGGTATTTCGGGGAATGGTATACCGGGAAATGACGTACAACCGCATTAGATTATACGTCGATTCCCGGTTTACCATTTCCCGGAAAACCATTTTCCGGAATGTCATTTCCCAGAAAACCATTTCCCGGAATGTACCATTTCCCGGAAAACCATTTCCCGGAATGTACCATCTCCCAGAATATCATTTCCCGGAATGTACCATTTCCCGGAATACCATTACCCGGAATGTACTTTTTCTCGGTAATTATTTATACTATTGAAATCTAAGTAAGCATGTAATTTGAACTTTAAGAACAAATCCAGAGCTATGTTGACTTACATATATGGTATTCTATAGCATTCAAAATCTTATTATTTTATAGAAGGCAATATCATGAACAATCATAGAGATTTTGAGCCGAGTTTATAGAAACAGCCCAACGAATCATGTGTTTTTTACCTTCCAAGATGTTTGTGGACCTGCATACACGTGGCCTGGTTACATATAGAGAATTCTGGTTTCTAAAAACTTTAATTATCACGAGCGTTTACAATTAACCACTTTTTTCGTTAATGGTCTTCCAGAGGAATGGGTTAAATTTATCGTCGAAATCAAAAGATTTCATTTTCGCCGTTACAGAAGAGTAATCTTGGATTTGTTAAATTATTTTAACAAGGAATCCGGGAAAAAGAAATATTTTTCCTTTTGTATGAGTCATTCCATTTACGTATATTTAGATGGAACACCGAGAGAGCTACCAACTTTTAAACTAAACTAACCTATTCTCCTCTATTCTTTATTTCACATTATTCAGCGACAAAAAAAATTACAATCAAGATATGATAACCTTTATAGATATTAATTGAAAGTGCTGGAATAAAACATGATGACATTCTTCTGCATTCCAAGTTTTTGTTTGGTTCGCTTGACACCTTATCTTTGCTCTCTGATCATATTAATAAAAAACAAGCTCTCATAAACCAATAAAGTACCAGAAAACAGACTATGCTTAAAAAAGGCAAAGTCTCAAAGAAGATTGTTATGAATTATTAATTTCCAAAAAAAGTATTCAAATTTTAAAGAAGACAAATTCAAAAATATTTTTCATGATTTGCTCATCTCCAAAAGAAGGCGAATAAGCTCATAGAATAACAATTATAATTCAAAAAGTTATAACCCCACAGAAAATCCTCCCGATTTTCCCACCGACTAAATCGGTTTGCGTCGGCACAATCGGCCGACTATGCCACCAATTAATCGGTCGATTGTTGCTCCGACTCTTATGGGGGTTTAACATGGACGTCAGCCGACGCGACAACCGATTAAATATGACAGACGAAATCTGTTGAAATCGGTCTATTTCAACCAATTAAATCGATCGATTAGTTGATAGTTTAAAACTGGAACCAGATTCACACAGATTAAAACTGGCGATTAATACACCGAGCAAAATTTACATTGAATTTCCATAAAAACGTCTTATGACTTTCAGACATAAGGATTTTAAATGGATTTTATGAGTCTGTCTTATGATTTGGAGGGGAAATTTTTCAAATCCATCTCTTATTATTTTCATAAGACAATTTTATGAAATTTATGAAAATGTCCGATTGAACGCCATAGGTGCCCATTTATGAAAATTTCTGACATTTATAAGCAGAAAATATAGTAGACATAATGATTTTCATAGAACAGTCTTATGAAATTCATCACAATGTTCGAATGAATGCCATAAGTTTTTTATTTATGGATATTATTGTGCATTTACATTAAAAATAGAACATGGCTGACATTTTTCGATCGTTTTTAGTAGACAAAAAATCAACACTAAAAACAACCTTGAGAGGATATTAGGTTTTACACCAACCGACATAACCCCACAAAATGA